>NW_015507070.1:852-3760 GCF_001515645.1 Sinocyclocheilus grahami
GTTTGTCAGCCAATGACATATGAGGGATGTGTGTCCATGAACACTGTTTGAGAAGTGCTATTATGTTTGCAAATCCATTTGGTCATGCCAGTGGCTCAGAACTTAATTCATGTTTAATGAATTAATCTAGTCAGAGAGCAAGAAATAATTATTTCTATTCATTCATATATAAATTTAATTATATTGATTACATTTGATTATATTTTTGGTTGATGTTCTGTAACATCTGCCAAAATATATTCAAACTTTTAGAATATCTCACATAAAATTGGCAATCAGTCACTAATACTGAATATTCTGAATATATACTGAATATATAAGATAACAAGACTTGCAGCAAAAGTTCAAAATAAAACCTGCCCTCTATTGAGTTAATATCACCCCACCTCTCCAGAACCAAACTGACTGAATAAAACAATCGTGATATGAGCTGGTGAAACGGGATTGCTGGTTCAGACCAGGAATTGTCCGAGCTCCAGCTAAGCCTACCCTGCATAATTGGTTAAACTTGGCCTGGTCGCTTTAACCCAGGTTATATATCATCGTCTTGAAGTTCACTTTATCTTAACAGCTTTAATGCAGACTTAAGGAACCTCTCATGTTCACTTCAAAGCCCCGTTCCGAAAGCCTTCAAAGTCAGAGACTAAAACCTCTGTATCGCCTTCAGAATCAGAAGCCGGACTCTGGCTGAGTGTGGGAAAATTTAAGAGAGCAACTGCATTTTATACTCCAATTCTGTTTATTTAGGAAATCCACTCCTTAAACATATGCAGTGAAAAGACTGTCCAGAGAAGTACAGGATGGAAAAGAACTTTATTTTAAAAAGGTGATCTGTGACAGAAGGGAACGTGTACGGTTACTGTGACATTCTATCGCTATAGCGGACAGTTCTTATTAACATCCAGAACAGTGGAGCAGACAACAGGAACGAAACAGGCCAGCTCAGGTTGACTCGCAGGCTTTTTGTAGACAAAATGATGGCTCACATCAATTAAATAAGTTGTTTTTTGTTGTTTTTCAAAGGATTTCAGTCACAAAAACGAAGTTTTACACCAAATGTTTGAAATAAAAAAAGAAAAATACAGGAAAGATGGCTCACTAACAAAAAATGACAATAGTACGTTTCTTGAAACTATCACACGAGTTGATCCGAGCACTTCATGAAGAAAGACGGCCAACGAATTGCAACACTGCCTCAGGAGAGAACGGAACGATTACCTTTTTTTCTACCGAAGTAACATCAAGCCTGCATGTCGTGGTAAACACATCACGTGGGAATACAGAGTTTTAAAAGGGGGCTCCCCCCGCCGTCTCCTCCCTCACTTTGTAATTTGCCTCAACAGTAAATCAGAGCTCACTGCTGGGCCCTCTGACTTCAGTGTGGAGTTGTCCTCTCCCAGCATTCCTGCACTCATGAATCATTCTGATTCCTGGCTTCCACCAGGCATTTCCTCTACAACTCTCTCCCTTTCAAAATTCAGCAAGGAGCAGAGCTGCTCACGATCCAGGGCAGCCTTCGATTTGGGCCACAGGAGAACAGGGAACACAGAATGTCATTCTAGAACTTTCCAGATCTTGCTCCAACTGTTAAAGGGATATTCTGGGTTTCAATACATGTTGAGCTCAATCAACAGCACTTAACATAATATTGATTACTAGAGCAATGCAGGAAATGACTGAGGCCAATCCGTTAAAATACTCACTCATTTTAATAGTGCCTAAAAAATATGGATGTTAACATGATTTTAGTATGAAAAATGGCTTAATAATCTTTCCTGTGTAAAGTTATATCAAGTTTAGCAACTTCCATTGTACGACAACATAATGTCTAAAACCCAAAAATTATGACAAGAACTTTACAGCTCAAATAATGGACAACTTTCAATAGAAAAATTAAGTAAATTTTTATAAAATTATATTATCAAACTATTGGTGCCCAATCAACCATTGTTTTTTTTGTTTGTTTTTTATTTGTGATAATCAACATCATCCTACAAGTGCTGTTAACTGAGTTTAACTTATGTCAAACCTAGAATATTCCTTTTATTCTGTTGTTGTGTGGATTTTCATGGTTACTGACCGGTTTCCCAACAATTTGGGATTCTCTCAGCAAACCAAGCTTTTTTCATCATATAAACTGTAACATATCTTAATAATAACATTCATTAAACGCAAAGAAAGATCTATAAGAAATCCATAGTGCCATGGGAAATCACAGAAATATCCTACAAGAGCTTCGAGTTGCTGTTTCCCAAAGGGTGGGTAGAAAGTAGAAAGGATTTCTTAAATTATTATTTCAACAAACAATCAAAAACTGCTTCTTAGCATTTAAAAGACAAAGTTGGCTAATTTCTTATTCAATTATATACAAAACATAAAACGTACAATACAGAGATCACTTCACAAGTTCACGAATGAGATCAGTTCTGAAGCTCTGTGTCGTGTAAGCATGTCACGTGTATGTTAACCTGTGCCTTTGTGTGCTAGTGTGAAGATGTATCTGTCGTTTCATATCATGGCCTGGATCACCATCCTGCCTTTAACATGGTGAATGTAGGAGCTCCGCTTGTCGGCCAGGCTCTGAGTGGCCATTGTCTCATCATCACTGGCACTGGGCTCCTCTTTCACCCGGATGACTCCACGGTGAGTGTCCAGTGGCTCGGTGGGTGAAGTGGAGGTGTTGCTGCGGATGCTGTCGGGGCTGTGCTTCCTGATGACGCCACCAGAGGGCCAGATGTCCTCCTGCATGGTCTCGTCATGAAAATCCTCTCCTTCTTCCTCCTCTGACTCCTGCAGGTGGATGTTTGGCTGACGAAGCTGCTCGATCGATTTCGAAAGCATCTATGGGAGAGAGAAACATGATTTATTATTGGATGTTCATGAAGTGTTTCAGTCAATGAGCGATTTA
>NW_015507070.1:9516-12836 GCF_001515645.1 Sinocyclocheilus grahami
TGGCTACCAGCGGCTGGTGGATCAATTAAGCTCAACCACCCACCAATTCAACCCTGGATCGCAGCGCAATAAGCATTCCTTGTCGGCTATTGCTTTGGAGGTCCATGGGAGTGTAAACAGTGGTGTTGAAGAATAACACAGCTGCTAAGCTGAGGCTTCACAGAGACATGTCACATTTGCCCAGAATACACCTCTTTGTGAGCAAAGTCCACGGGGACCCGGAGGAACCAAGCCGTGAAGCCACCAGGAAGTGAGTCAGAGGGAGCTAATGAACATCGGCAAAAGGGAAAAGCCCTCCATGTTCCTATAGGAATATTTTGGGTTCAATACAAGTTATGCTCAGATGGCAGTAGGGTGCATCCCTTACGGAAATTAGCCATGGTTTTACTGTAGTAAAAGTGTAGTAACCATGTTTTTTTGGCGTATAGATTACCATTTGTATAACCACAGTTTTACTACAAATACCATGAAAACTATGGTTAGTGTAGCAAAACCATGATTAGTTTGTTGTTAACAGTTTAACTACTGTAACTATGGTTTTGGGTTTTATTTGTAGTAAAACTTAAATTGAGATGATATGATATAAAAAATATCTTGTTTGTCGGGCTTTACAATTTGGCTCACAATTTTGTGATTATATATGCATATGATTATGAAATTCTTATTAAAATTAACAAAAAATTTGTATTGTAAATTTCACCATAAGAGACTGAAAACACTGCATCATGAGCTGCTCACGTGTAAATGAACACAGTGCTTCACGTACTTTTTTAATGAAATCGCAGCCTATCAATTTGATAACTGATAAAACACTTTTGGTTTAATTTCGATTACTTGACAGTATGTTGATTACCACAAAGATTATTCTGGCTTGTTCTTTGTTTTATTTAGAAAAAAGCAAACATTAAGGTTATAATGGAATTGATTGGGGCCAATTTTTGGACGATTTAAAATAAAAAATGTGAAGTTAGTTATTTTGTTAAACCTGTGTATAATTTGAGATGTAATGTTATTATCTTAAACTGTATGGCCATATTAGGGGGTTAGTCATTATGCTGTCATGACAATGAAATAAAACTAAATATAACTTTACACAGAAAAAGTTAGTAAGTGATTTCTTCACAATACAATTAATGGGCTTATTTATTTGTTTGTTACGTCTTGAGCCTATAATGTTGAAACATTGAGTATTTTTACATTTACAAATTGGCCCCTTTCACTTCCATTCTTAATGTCTCACTGTAAACCAACACTTTTTTTTAAGAATAGGGGAGTCAGAGTTTTGTGGTGATTTATATATAATATAAAGTCGATTGAGCTAAAGATGTACTGAACCTGGAACCTGCACACTATTTTGAAGGTTGGCAGTAAGAATATCCATAGGTGAGCCCTGTACGTAACTTTATTTTGAGCTATATCTGATCTAATCTTTCTTGCCCTGAGCTTTACGAGAGCTGCAGGCAAAGAAAACCACAGAGCTATGCCAGTAAAGGTTAGCGGTACAGAGCAGGAGTTTGTGGGAGGAAGTGAATTGACTCTTTATTGTCTGTGCTGGGAGCCGTTTTCATTGGACTGAGACAGACAAGCAGGTCACAGGCTGTAGAGACAGACTTGTGTTTTCATAGCTGCACGAGGACAGGCTGGGCTTGTGTCGAGGAAATTTATGGGTGCGGCCAGGTGGCCATCAACTTTTCTTTAAGTCGTACAAGTTTTAATCTTTCAGGAAAGCTTTGATGAAACTGCTGTGAGAAAGCTTAACGGTTAATAGACTTGCGTACCTGTAATAAAACACGTTTAATGTAAGTACCTCAGTGCGTGTGGTGACTGGTAGAGAGGAGGGTCCGTTTTCAGCCCCCAAGGCACTGTAGGCCCCGTTGGGTGAACTGGGCCCCGATCCTGGTGCACTGCTGCTGGCTGTGGTTTCTGGGGAAGATTAAATTAAACAGACATAAGTTCAAGAATAGACATTATTGATAATATATTATATAAACTGTAGATCTACAAATCCTTCATATGGTTTTGAAAAAAATGTTTATACCAAATTCAACAAACATTTTATATGAATGTTAAGTTATGTTATTTAAATTAAATGTTAAGTGTAAATTGCAGGTATATTTTACATGCAATTTGAATACATGCAGTTGTCATTGTGCAATATTAACATTTTCAGTAAGGTTTTGAAATACACTTTCAACGTAAAATAATAATTTTAAGATGCATTATGGGATGACACTCCTACCCAGAAGCTCCAGGGCTCTCTTTTTGAAAGGTGTCATGATGCTCCCTTCCTTCCTCCTAAGAAGCGGGCTGCTTCTCCTCTCTGCAACCTTCTGCTTTAACCTGGACCGCACCTTCAGATTGGGCTCTGAGACTGGAGAGAAAACATAATAACACGTGTTAATCAAATATTCAGGATCTCAACTGTTTAGTCTAAACTTTCTTAGCCAAGCGTTGTTACGGAAATGTTTTGATGCATTTGTAGCTATGCTAGTCAGAAAGTGTGAGAAGGGAATCCACATTGTTGTGCAGTTGCATTCCTGTACTGTGATGTTACAGGACTGTGATTAGATCTGTGGACATTTGCAGGTTATTTTCAAAGATCAGAGTTTCCTCACCATCTGGAGTAAATTAGCCTGAGCATCAAAGGCTTTAACTAAAAAAAAAAAAAAAAGCCAGGCTGATCATACACTGTGTAAAAAGTATGTTCAGAAAAATAAGAAAGAATGCATTTTTATATTATATTATATTGTATTATATTATATTATATTATATATTTAAAAAAATGCATTTGTATATAAATTAACATTTAGGATCAGTAAAATCTTTTATTAAAGAAATTCTACTTCTATTCAGCAAAGACACATTAAACTGATTGAAAAGGAGAGTAAACCTTTGTAATGTTACACAATATTTCGATTTCAAATAAAAGTTGTTCTTTTGCTCATCAAAGAAATCTGAAAAAAGTAATCTTCTACAAAAAAAAAGAATAAGCTGCAAATTCCTTTTCAACATTAATAATAATAACAAAAGTGTTACATGATGTAATAACATCAATTTATTAGAATGTTTTTATTATAACATTTTAAAATATATAAAACATAGAGAACCATTTAAACTAATAGTAGTATATCACAATACTACTGTTTTTACTGTATTTATTTTTTAACAGATACATAATAATTCATCTAAATAAATTATGACATTAATTTTCATGATATTATTAAAATTATAAATGTATTAACATTAGAGTAATATAACAGCTCCAAATAATTCAATCTACAGATATTTGATGAAGTCAACTAGATATTTTACATGCACTC
>NW_015507070.1:14801-17056 GCF_001515645.1 Sinocyclocheilus grahami
GGTTAATTATTCATATTTCCCCATGAGCTGATTCGCTACAGAGGGGAACACGCCGCTATACTTTTTTTTAGGTTCAGTCACAATACTGTGTAGAATGAACTTGCATGAAGAAAAAAGTAAAAGTCATTAATATAATCCCCACAAGGTAATCCACAAGAAGAAGTCTTGAAACACGCGTAGACGTTGACAACACCGGACAAAGAAACACTGAACTGACTACAACTTAAATGGGAGAACAAATAAGGATAATTGTCAAGACACACCTGAACATTATGGGCCCTATTTTAACGATCTAAGCATATGGTCTAAAGCGCACGGCACAATTGCGCTTAGGGCGTGTCCGAATCAACTTTTGCTAGTTTAAGGACAGGAAAAATGGTCGGCGTGCCCGGTGCATGGTCTAAAAGGGTTGTCCCTATTCTCTAAATGATTAATGGGTGTGTTTTGGGCGTAATGTGCCATAAACCAATCAGAGTCTCATCTCCCATTCCCTTTAAAAGCCAGTTGCACTTGTGCCATGGCGGATTCACTATTTACATGATGGAATTTGCAAGCGGAAAAACGGAGCGCTTCTCTAGTGAGGGAACGTATCTGCTCGTGCGCGTAATTCTGATATATACAAAGACTATCCATTATGACATGTAGGCATTTTTATATTTATGTACACAATAATAATCTTTTACATTTTAATCCTTTAATTTTTCATTTTTAAAAATGTTTGTGTGCTGCTGCGCATCCCTGTGTGTGTAATAAGCAAAATGTACGCGCGTTGTAACATTCGCATGTTACTAACGCACTCTTTAAATAACAAAAAATAAATAAAAAATATTGCGCCAGACTTTAGACCAGGTTTTTGATGGTAAATGGTGCAATCTATTTCAGTTGCCTCAAAATAGCATTGCGCCGGGTGTACGATAGGGCCCACTGTATTGGTACTATATTGTTAATAAGATTATGTGCAATTTTTTTTTTATCAGGATAAATATTGACAAATATTTACACTGATACAATATAAATAAATTATTTATTATAAATGTGCCATAAACCAATCAGAGTCTCATCTCCCATTCCCTTTAACATGTTAACCCGCACCTGGACGCCAGCACACTGAATGCTCTTTGTTTGCACATGTCAATATTTACGAATAGATTAAATGAAAAGGGACATAATTAATCTTGACAAACTATATATCATTCTAAAGGTCTAAGCCTCAAGCATCGACGATACATCACTGTTTTTCAATGGAAAGCTTATAAAGAATGTATTTGCTAAGTTTGTGTAAGCAGCACACATCAAAACATGCATAATCAAAACACAGTACGTACCAGATTCATCGTAATAACGAGTCACAAATGCATCCACTGCTGTAAATCACGGTTTAGTTAGAAAGGTAAGGGTCCACTGAATAACATCCCATAGAGCACTTTTAGTCCAGCGAAACAATACCTTTGTAATATGGATGGTAATTCCTTTGTTTACGTCTCATTTCTTCTGGGACAGTTATTGTTTGTATCCATTATGGAATACAACATTGGTAGTAAAAAAAACATGGTTTTGTAGCATACAGTGTCACAAACAGAATGAGACCATCCACACACAAAAAAGTCAAAGATAGGCGGAATATTGTTTATTTGAATTCTGGCACTCTCTCGTGATGGCTCATGATGCACGCTGTGATGCACCTGTCATCTGTTGGGGAAGTGACTTAGCGATCGGCTTTTTTGCACAAATAATTCTTTTTTTTTTCTGCAACATTCATGTATGTGTGTGTTTTGTGGGGAATGTGGCTGTATTTGAATGATTACCATCTGTATGACCGTACATCAGTGTGTGATTACTGTCTGTATGACAGCTATCAGTGTGAATGTGGTCTATATGAACTACCATTAGAGTGTGATTAATGACTATATGGCCGGCCATCTGTATGATTACCATCTACAGGTGCATCTCAATAAATTAGAATGCCGTGGGAAAGTTCATTTATTTCAGTAATTCAACTCAAATTGTGAAACTCAATAATTAAAGCAAAAGGAGCCCCCTACCAAGTATTGCGTACATGTACAGTAACTGAACATACTTTCCAGAAGGCCAACAATTCACTAAAAATGTTTTTTTTATTGGTCTTATGAAGTATTCTAATTTGTTGAGATAGTGAATTGGTGGGTTTTTGTTAAATGTGATCCAAAATCATCACAATTAAAAGAACCGAAGACTTAAACTACTTCAGTCTGTGTGAATTGAATTTATTTAATACA
>NW_015507070.1:17066-17742 GCF_001515645.1 Sinocyclocheilus grahami
TTGAATTACTGAAATAAATGAACTTTTCCACGACATTCTAATTTATTGAGATGCACCTGTATATGACCGGCCATCAGCATGTGATTACTGACTGTATGAGCAGCTATCAGTGTGAATGCTGCATGTCTAGCAATCACAGTATATACTTTGAATACATAGTTAATTATATTTTTTCTTATTTCTTTTTATTACTCAAAAATTATTTTCAAGGCACTTCAGTGTCTATAACTTTTTATCTTTTTGAGCATTATCAACTGTAAGGGAAACAGGTCAATTTAGCTCAAAGGGAATCATTTAAGATTTTAAAGGGAATTTGGACCGAATCACTGTTTTACGGCTGATCACGGAGACGGCCAGCGAGTCATTGAACGGGCCGTATAACATCAATTCTGCAATGGATATTAATATCCAAAGTATAGTGAAAACACTATTTATTAGCACAGTAACAAGATCGGCAGTTTAAGACATTAACTTGTAAGCACAAAACACAATATACTTCTCTTTTCAATATATACATAAGGCTTTATTGGATAAATCTAAGACATATAAACTAATCTAACACATAAACACACGCATTCACACAAGTTGCAGAAAGAGAGAAAGTGAGGAAATAATTAGTTTAAGAGAATGAAAATGTGAAATCCCAAGTTTACAGCAATATGTGCAATTGCATAGA
>NW_015507070.1:18258-23590 GCF_001515645.1 Sinocyclocheilus grahami
GTTTCTGCTCATGGTTTTGGAGGAGCTGGCGTGTAAGCCAGAGCACGCTCAAAGAGCGCAAAAAGCGATGACTGAAAAGCACGGCTAGAAGCCATGGCCAAAAACGAAGAGGAAGAGAGAAGAGCGAAGAGGATGAGGGAAGAGCGAAGAGAGAGAGATTTGATGGTGTCCTGAGTATTTAAACTGGGCTTTTGGACAACTCCCAAATGGTGTTTTGACCAATTAGATATCGTCTTTGCTCGGGGTGTTGTATGTTTCTCCTCCCAATTCATAAATCAAAATGTTATCTCATCAGGCACATGGTCCGAGTTTTTCCCACTCTTGCAGAGTATAATTTTGGACATGATTTCAATAACAAGAATATGATACATTTGACAAAGAATTGATTGGAAGAAACGTTTCAAGCAAGAACATTCAAACACACACATACTAAACATGAATGTGATCCTATAAACTATTCAATAGTTATTCAAAATACATACACAATAAATGATTAAGACCTGATAGTCACATGTGGATTACATTCATAATATGGAGTTATGCATAGAAGTCCTTTTAGTGTCATTTAGGTGCATGGAAAGGCAGTTTCTGTGCCATTCTGTGAATGTATGAAGACCAGAGATTAAGAGGTCTGTAAGGAATCTCTGAAAGTCTGTTCTTTGTAAGAGTTGGTTAGGCTTGCTTCAGACTGGCTAGTGCTAGGATCTGATTTATGAACATCCTGTTGTCTTGGGCCTCTGTGGAATTCGGCTCCTCATGTTTCTACCATGTTTTGACCAAATCTTTGATTGTCTGATTCGGTCTGATATCCTACACAACTCTGGATGATAGATAGTAAAGCCCAAAGGGCCAAACACCAAAATTGTGTGTAGCACACTGAAGTCAGGAACTGTTACAATTTTAAGTCAGGTAGGTCAATTGTCAGCTGTGAGTCCCAAAAGGGGGGGTTCAGGTTAACAGGTTAAAAGCCAATTATGCTCGCGCCATGGCGGATTCGCTATTTACATGGCAGAATTTCCAAGCGGAAAAACGGAGAGCGCTTCTCTAGTGAGGGAACAGATCTGCTCGTGGGCGTAATTCTGATGCATGCAAAGAATAATAATAATCTTTTACATTTGAATCCTTTCATTTTTCATTTTTAAAAATGTTTGTGTGCTGCTGCGCGTCCCTGTGTGTGTAATAAGCAAAGTGTACACGCGTTGTGCACCTGCCTATAGGCGCATATTACTAATGCGCTCTTTAAATAAAAAAATAATAATATTGCAAATTCTGCTGTTAATAGTATTTATCGTCTGTTTTATTACGTCTTAAATTGATTTTTCCGTACATTTCTGCCATATGTACATTAACTGACAGTCACCACTGATAAACTACCACTAAATATTGTAGAAACTTAATTGTCTGTAAAGTTGCTTTGCAATGATTTGTATGGTGAAAAGCGCTGTACAAATAAACTTGACTTGACCATTTAGCGCCCAAACTCTGGAATAACCTACCTAACATTGTTCGGGAGGCAGACACACTCTTGCAGTTTAAATCTAGATTAAAGACCCATCTCTTTAACCTGGCTTACACATAACACACTAATACGCTTCTAATATTCAAATCCGTTATTTAAACTGAACTGAGCTGGATGATGACATCACTGAATTCAATGATGAACTGTCTTTAACTGAAAAATGAGTGTTTACTATTGTCATTTTGTATTATTGACACACTATTTTCCTAATTAATGCTGTTCAGTTGCTTTGACACAATCTGTATTGTTACAAGCACTATATAAATAAAGGTGACTTGACTTGACTTGACTTTAGACCATGTTTTTATTGGTCATTTGCGCAGTCTATTTCAGTTGCCTCAAAATAGCAATGGGCCAGCAATGCGCCTGAACACACCTCGTTTTCAGACCAGCACGGCCATGGGCGTAAACATGTGAGCAAATGCATTTGCTATTTAAACAATGTGGCGCAGCACGTGAAAATGACAACTGCGTCTGGCAGAAACTAGCAAAAAAATATTTTTTGTTTATGGGGGAGGAATACTTTGTATGTCCAAAATTTTGGCTTGAATAGGCGTACCAATGAATGCATACGTAATGAAGATGTACCAAATGTTGTTCCCAGGTGTCACTGAATACAATCACATCATCCAAATACACTGCACAACCTTCCAGACCAAATACCACTTAATTCATTAGCCTCTGGAAGGTAGCGGTTGCATTTCGCAAACCGAAACCCATAACAAATATACAGATATAACCCTGATGGTGTAATGAATGAAATTATTTCTTGCGATTGAGGAGTTAATGACACTTGCCAGTATCCCTTTAAGAGATCCAATTTGCTTACAAAGTTCACTGCACCCACTTGCGGTGCGTTCCAAACGGGATATATCACCCTCCAAAGGGCACTTCGGAGTGAAAACAATCATGGCCGCCATATTGAAAGTCTGTCAGAACCACTATCAAAGAGGATTTACAATCAGCATACAGTTTGGATTGGCGGTATGGTTCTGTTCTGTGCAAGAACTCCATGCGCATCCAAGCAGCCTAGCATGGATGAGAGCAGGGAGAGCAGCAATAATCCCCCAGGGTAAACAGAACAGAACCAACATAAATGTATTGCAGATATTGTTAAAGTTCAATAATTTTATGTACACATTTTATAATCAGTTTGATTCAAAGGAGAATCAGAAGGCTGAATCACAACTGACAGAGGAGAAGTTGGGGATGGAGGAGGGTAATTAGCTATTGAGCAATGTGAAAACTGCTGATAATACTGAGGGACCTTATATATGAATGCTTAGATAGTTGTCGTATTCCCATAGGTAGATGGGGATCAGCTGAAAGTCAGCTGATGCGAGCTTGACTAACGTGCCCTGCCAGAACTAACGCTATGCTTGATTTCGTTCCAAACCGAAGTGCTCAAAACTGGCCACTTCAAAGGGCCCTTCGGAATGTAAGGGTACAACTGATGGACACTTCGGGATCCCATGATCCTTTGTGCAGATTATTTGCATGATGATGGCGCCTCCGTGTGGGCAGAAGATGATGACCTAGAAGGGCATTTCAAGAAACAGTTGTTTGGTCCCCTACATCCTTCAACCCTCCGATGCTCTCATTCCGAAGGGTAAACCCTTTGAAGGGATTAGGGCATAGGGATGAGCCCTTCCGAATGGAACGCAGGGCCTATCTACACACTCCTCTATTCGAGGAAGTGGAAAAGCATAATGTTTAGTAATAGCATTTAGCTTGCGGTAATCAGTATAAAATTGTAGTAGAATTGGGTTTCTTCACCAATAAACATGGTGAAGCCCAACTGGAGCACGAAGGAACAGCTATCCCATTCTTAAGCATATATTGCACTGCAGACTCCAGTACTTGCCGCTTACTGATGTGAACCCTGTAAAAACACTGATGAATGGGCTGCACCTCTCCCACATCCACATCATGTTTGATCAAATGGGTACGAGATAGTACATCTGCAAAAAACTAGGAAAATCAAGCAGCAATTTTTTTCATTTCTGACCTTTGTAACTCAAATACAAATACGAAAGCAAAGCATCCAAATTATGAAGAGTCTCCGAAATCTTTAACCTAGGAAGCAAAACATAATCTTCAGAGACAACCATATTATCAAGTGAAACAGGAACAACAGTAACAGTAACAGCAGGATTAAACACTTGAGTTTCTGAATTACGGGAATGATAAGGCTTGAGTAAAACAATGAAAACATGAAAACCTTTCCAAACCTCTGTACGGGCCCGTAAAGCGTGCACAAAAAGGAGATGCTGGTGAAGGCAACAAAACCAATACCTGATCACCTGGTGTAAAAACACACCATTCTGTATATTTCTCAAAGTGCCTTTTCATTTTACTCTGTGCTCCAACAACATTTTTCTGAGCAGTTATTCTGGCCAAAAATGAAAGCCATTTGCATATTCTAACAAATGTTGTGGAGGATCTTCCTCCTCCAATGCCTGCCGCAAAACAGAAAGTGGACCACATACTCTGTGTAGCGAATCAGCTCATGGGGAAATATGAATAATTAATCATAACTAGTTATAATTAATTATAAATATTTAGATCCACTGTAGATATTTACTTGACCTCTCAGGGTCAACTGTCTGTCAATTCTAAGAACGTTAATTTCCTGGTTAAAGGAAATAACTTTCTTACTGTACAACTCTACACAGAGCTTGTAGCATAAATCTGCATGATTAAGTGACTCCAGTTATGAGCAAACAATGAACAACGTCAAGTGTGATGCAAGTAGGACTTTATTAACTACATAAACACTTAAACTAGTCTAACATACTACATAAACACTTAAACTGGTCTAACATACACACACACACACACACACACACGCATACAGTTTGTATTAGAAAGGGTTAGAGAAGAGAAATAAGAATATGAAGTTATGGAACCATTTGCATATTCAGCAGATCTACCGCCTGAAGGAAACATCAGATTCTTAGTTCAAACACACCTTTGTAAAAAGGTGCAAATGATACCTAATGTATCAATTAATAAGACTAAGTTTGAATACTTGCACGTCTCGTCTGTCTGAAAGAAAGGCTTGATGCAAGCGGAAGGTCCCAGTTTATCTTTGCTGAAGTTGGTTGATGAAAAAGAACCAGTTTGAGTCAGAGAATCTTGGTGAAAGGAAAAGTCAAGGCCGAAGCCTGGCACGTACTTAGGGGTTGCAGAAGCGTTCTAGTTCATGTCTTCATCTTAGAATCTAACCAAACCACCGACTCTGGGCGGGTCACTGAATGTGAGGCCTTTAAAGTCTGCGAAGATTCACGCCTCTCAAGAGGGGCTTGTCCAATGAGAAAGACGGAAATCCCAAGTGGGAGTTTGGAAATACTGGGGAGTTTATGACCCTTTGTGTGGAAGCATGGTAATTTGCATAAGGAACTTGAATCGAAATTACTAAAGATTCTCAGGACACTAATATATTGCCTATGTACCAACATATAATATACACTCTCGTTTAGATCATCAGAAGACTAATTCATAGATACTAAACATGGTAGGGTTATATATATGTAAGATGACAGGAATGAGTGTTTCGATCATAAGCCTGCATAAAACAGTATAAAATCTCAAAGACAACATACACGATGACCTGAAGGTGTGTTCATTCAAAGAAAGGTTTTCCTATGAATTAATTAGTAGAAAAGTCAATTTCTACTGTGCAGTGTGTCTCTTCCTATGGAAAATGCAGTGAGAGTCTCTCTCTTGCATTCCTTTGAGCAATAAAACCAGTGTTATCAGCTGTGGTTGCCATAGAACCTGGTGTCTTTCTGAGGTGTTAAGACACATTTC
>NW_015507070.1:31027-39916 GCF_001515645.1 Sinocyclocheilus grahami
GGAGAAGATTCCCGCCTCTCAAGATGGGCTAGTCCAATGAGAAAGGCCGGAATCCCAAGTAGGAGTTTTGAGATACTGGTGAGTTTTATGACTCTTTGTGTGGAAGCATGGTAATTTGCATATGGAACTTGAATCGAAATTCTTAAAGATTCTCAGGACACATAATATATTGCCTATGTAACATATAATATACACTCTTGTTTAGATCATCAGAAGACTAATTCATAGATACTAAACATGGTAGGGTTATATATATGTAAGATGACAGGAATGAGTGTTTCGATCATAAGCCTGCATAAAACAGTATAAAATCTCAAAGACAACATACACGATGACCTGAAGGTGTGTTCATTCAAAGAAAGGTTTTCCTATGAATTAATTAGGAAAGAGTCCATTTCTACTGTGCACTGTGTCTCTTCCTTAAGAAAAAGGCAGTGATTTTCCCTACTTACATTCCATTAGGTCGTAAATGTATCTGGTGTCAGGGTTGCCATGGTAACCAGGGGGGGGGGGCCTGGTGTCGTTGCAGACATCCTGGCATCCAGTTTATTAGGTGAGGGGACTGTGACGATTTGTTAATCTAATGAATAACTGATTTGTTAAATCAAATGAAAAATAGTTTGATTGTCTGTTTGATTGGTCCAGACGCTACATCTGTGACCAAAAACTAGATCATTTGGGCTAAATCCCAAACTCTCTTGCTGTACCTCTCTAGCTGCAAGCAGCAACCAAGGTAATCCTTCCTCTCAATCAAGTTTCAACTCCACACAATAAGAATGTAATAATACTTTCAACGTTTGGTGGAACTGTTCAAGAGCCCCTTGACTTTGAGCATGATTTGCATTTGATTGTTTGTGTTATACTTTAAGCACCCTCAAAATATCCATAAACATACGTGAAGTAAAATTAGTCTCTTTGCCACTCTGAATAGTTTTAGGTATCCCAAAGATAAAGATGAATTGGGTTAAAGCTTTTACAACTGCTTTAGTAGTAATCTTTCTAATAGGATAAGCGGCTGGATACCAAGTTGCTTTACACATTACTGTTAACATGTACGCATTACCTGATTTAAGCCCTGTCCACACGAATGCGGTTATTTTTAAAACCGCAGGTTTTTCTACACGGTTTGGTTGTTCGTCCACACACAAATGCAGCACCAGGTCACTGAAACCGAACATTTTTGAAAACGCCTGCCAGGGTGAAGATTTTCAAAAACTCTGGTTGCAGTGTTATCGTGTAGACAGCTAAACTGGAGGTTTTGGCTTGTGACGTTGTGTACGTGTGGACATGACCTTAGACATAGGTAACGGACCCACACAATTGCTACTTCACCATGTGCGATTTTCATTACTACCTCCCAAAAAGGCTTTGACACCACCACTTGAATTACGGATTCCTCCATCAAACCTTTCTTACAGGGTACATGTACTGTTTTCCATATACGTCCTGTGTATACTTCAACAGTAAGCTAAACTCCCCCTCATCAACATCACAGACACGGAATGTCCATTTGCATACTTTAATAAAGGTAGAGTAAAACTATGAAATAATAAGAAAACAATAAACAATATGAATTGAGATTCACAATGTGTACATAAAGGAATACTTCTTACAATTATCTTGTAATCTAGATCTAACATTTCTGCTTATCATATAACACAAAAATATATTGTCAGGCAAATGAAAATGATAAATGTATCAGTGGCTCTCATATGGTCAAACGAGAAAATACATCTAAGATGCACTCAAATAATACAAATTACAAAAACTTCAAAATAATCAAATAAAATTGAAGGTAATATGAGCAATAACAACAAAACATACAGACAAAGCTACCAAAGGCCAAGGATGAATGCAGATGGATACTGATTCATTGCTTCCTGACTCAAGAATAGAATAGCAGCATGGTAAGCACTAATTTCCTTGTTAGTCATCTGATCAGTCACATGATAATGACAGCGTTATTCTCAGAGCAGCCAGCAGGGCTAACTAAAAACCAAACATTTATTCCTTAATTAACTTAGACAATTACTGTAACAGAACAGTACATATGTAACCCTATTGTAAACTAATTGTAGCTCATCTTGGATAAGTATCCAAGATACTTATCTTGGACAAAATATCCACTGACAGCACTTCTTACCTCCTCAGCTGAAATAACACTTTCATGGTTGAAATAAAATTTTTATTGTTGAGCTTGGCAGTGCTCCTTTCACTGCGGGAGGGTTACCTATGAACCTGATGCTCCCATATTAAGCATGTGAGTTCACTCTTCATTTGGGAATTCATTATTCCACTCTTGGGGATTCCGTTTACAGCCAGGACTGCCCTTATGCTTGAGGGTTATCCATGAGCTTGCCGTACCAAGTTGGAGCATGTGAGTTCTCCTCTCGATCTAAGAGCTAAGAGCTCTGCTCATGATGTTCCAAGTACAGTCATGGTTGCTTGTATATGAGCTTGACAGCAATCCCCATGCTGTGGGAGGGTCACATATCAGCCTGCCAGCCCTGGATGGAGAATGTGAGTTCTCTCGATTCGAGGACTCTGCTCCCGGAGCTCCATGGGGCAGCCATACCAGGTTGTTAAGCCATAATTTTCCTCCCTGTTAGGCTGCTCTTATGTTTGAGCATAGCAGTGCTCCCCTCACTCTCAAGGGTCACCTATAAGCATGCCGCTCCCAAGGTGAGAGTCTGAGTTCCCCTTTCATGTCTTAGTGTTGAGTGCTCCGCTCCCTGGAGCTCCATGGGACAACCTCACCAGGTTGTTAGGCCATCTTTTGCCTCTCTGTTAGGCTGGTCTAATGCATGAGCTTAGCAGTGCTCCCCTCACTCTAGAGCAGAGGTGGGAAAACTATGGTTTGCGGGCCATATACGGCCCATCTTGCGTGGATAGGTGCCTAGGGAATTCAAAGGGCATTAAAGTGTATGAGACATGAATTTAAGTTGTATTTATTTACAGAGGTATATTATGTCACACTCTCTAGTAAGTTTTGTCTGTGTGTGAAAATGCTGCAGGCTGTGGTGTAGAGCAAATCCATGAATGAAAGTTTCGAAGTGAAGTAAACTTCAATGGATTTACCTTGCTAAGGGAGTAGGGTGCAAAGAACACTGTGTAGGGACCATGTCAATCGAAACTTCTAACGAGCTGGTTATCGGAATCAGGTGTGTTAAATAAAAGAGGCATGCAAAAAATACAGAGAGGTGGTCTGCGACGACTGGAATTGAGAACCAATGTTTTAATATAAAACTGTTGATTTTAAGGTATGATAAACATTTTAAACTGCATTGCACCTGCAACAAAATGGATAAGTACATAATCTAATTCATACATATTAAACCATTTTTACATATAAAAACTTTTTTTTATAAATACTGAGTGACTGACAGTCTTTGTCATGGAATACACTTGTTTGTTTGCATTGAGTTCACAGTTTTTAATGTTTCCTTTGATTTATTTTCAAGAGCTGGGGTAAATTATCCTTTGTCGATTTTAATATGGTTATAAAGGTCACACAAAATGATATTCAAACTCACATTAGACCCTTTTTACATTAAAGCACACAATCAACACATGAGATTATTATTGTTGCAGCGTCTGCTTGGGATCATTGAGGGTCATGGGGGCTTTATGTCCCAGAGTCCTGAGCCCACATTCTACAGTTATATGGGTGCTAAATTGCCAAAGTTCTTTCTCCCATTATCAAGAAGATGATAACCAGATCATCTCTCTGGTCTCCCCATCGACTTCAAACCCATTCCAATGTCCTAAGAGACAGTCATCCACAGTACTTGGCACCAGATGTCTGATAGCCAGCAAACGCCCATGGTCGCAATACACATAACACACACACACATAAAGACATTTTCTTTATTTAGGCTATAATTAATCCGTTACAATTGTATCTGGTATATGCATGTGTTGTTTGTATGTTTCCGTATTATATTAGCCTAGTTACAACTCTTTATTTGTATTAGTTAGACTCTCAATGCTTATATTCAGGTATATGAGTGCATCTCTGCTTCTTCTAGATGTTTCGTTCTTGGTATCAAAATGATCTTCTCTTTATTCCTCAAACAATGATGTACACCATGTGATTGTGAAATGCATCATACTATTTGTACCATATTTTGGGTAAAACTGCACCAATCCTCCAGAGCAGCAATACACACGCAAATGGGCCATACACAAAGACAAAGAAAGTTTCTCCCGCTCAAAATGCATGCCCCTGATTGGCCATCCCACCCAAAAGGTGGGTGTGGATAGGAACTTTCAAAAGTCATTAGCTCAGACTAATCTTGGCTCAAAAACCTTTCTTCTTGAGACGGACACTATCCAAGACTCTCCTCTTGAGTTTGATTTTCTGGCAGTTTTTATCTTCAAGTAACTTTGTCGATCCACTGTGGACTTTCCTATCTTCAGAGGAACCAGAGTAAAACCTCCAGCTCACTTTTAAAAGAACTCATCAAGAACCGTTGACTACCGCATCAGGACTCTTGTTCAGCAATCAAAGTCAATGCAAGTAACCGTTTACAACTATTTAGATGCGTGTTTAAGTTTGAGCCCCTTTTAAGGTGATTTTTGATTCTTTGATGATTATCATTAGGTTGTGGTTAATTGATGTGAAATACTGCCATTCTTTTGCTCTTCTCTCTCTCTTCCTTACTTTTCCTCATTCGGTATATATGCGTTTTGCTTAGTCTTGTTGTATGTTAGCTGTAGTTTAATTTATTATATCCCTTATATTCACAATTGATTGCCTCTAGGTGCTGCTCACAATTCGTGGTCACTGAATGGTGAATCTTGCTACATGCTAAATTACTACTAGAACTGCATAAAAGTAGGAAAGCTATTGTTCCTTGGCCAGGAAAATAATATTTCCTTGAACTGATTATATTGTCTGCTCGGTGGACGGACAGATCAAATAATTATAATATTGATTCTGCTAAAGTTAATTCTAAGATCTAATCTAAATATTTATTATTAATTATAACCAGTTATAACTAATTATACATATTTCCCTTTTGAGCTAATTTGCTACATAGTCATAGTTTATATGCTGTTGTTCCATCCAAGATGTCACAGATACGGAAACCGTTTCTAAAAAAGAACATTATGTCACTCATCGCATATTGTCATCATTGCCATCAAGGCAGGTTAGGACAAAACTCTTATTAGTATGGAAAAGATACCTTGCAGCATTGCATTGTGTCTGGTTATAGGACACTGTGTAAGGTTATATTTATTCTTGAAAGAATACATATATAGTCTTGTAACCTTTGGGCCCTTTTCCTCTCTATCCAAGAGACAACCAAACATCAAGACTGCCAAGAAAAGCAGTGAAACAAGATGTATTTTCAACCCAGAACCACAGGCATAACAAAGGCTAACACAGCACTCATATAATTAAAGAATAAATGAAGGCATGGACCTGTGCCAAGCCATTCTCCTAAATTAGCCTTTTGCACGTTATTAGCCTTTTATTTGTGGTGTTTGTATGTGTGTTCAAAAAGCCGTTCTAAAGACATAGGCTTCCAAGCATGTTTTATGGCCTACAACATCTCAGACAGACAGGAATGCTGGCAACAATACAGTCTCTGAGAGCTGAAGTGTTTAACAGTTTTCCCAGCTTTTGATTTAGTATAGAGCTGTTTCTCAGCCCAGCATCTGCCCAAATCATTCAGACAATCATTTAAACAGAAACAAACATAAATTGAATAAATCTATACATGGAACATGGAAATTTTGGGTGGAGACAATAATAATGAACTAGCATGTCTTGATTTGTTGTCGATGACCACAACATCATGGAAATTTTTCTCTGCAGAATGCTAGTAAGTGTTACCCAATCAGTGGGGCATTTTCAAAACATGATGGACATTTTCAGCTGCTTTACCTGATTTGTTCTTATCCACTGGGGGCTTGGTTTAGGAGTGGGTCTTTGAGTAAAAGAGCTAAAAAAACACCCATTGTAGTTTGAAAATGCCCACTGATTAAGTATAAAAAAATTTACTGAAGTGATGGAATAAACCATAACTTTTCCTACAAACTTAAAATGTGCACATTGCTTAAGTAATATTGGTAACACTTTATTTTGATAGTCCCCTTTAGACATTTTGTTGACTATAAGTAATGCTGCACCTACATGTCAAGCAACTCTCATTGTTAGTAGACTGTCTGCTTAATATCTGCTCACATTGTATTGTGATTGTTCCCCTACACAAATTCTACTGACTATAAGTAACTTTGCAAAATTAACTAACCCTAACCCTAACGTAATAGTCTACCAATACTCAGCTGATATTCTAATGAAATTTAGCTGACATGTAGGTGCAATGTAAGAGAAAGTCTAAAGGGGATAATCAAAATAAAGTGTAACCATAATAGTTATTAGGAATTCAAGGATTGACATGAACATGAGCAAAAATGTCATATTTTATACATAGTCCATGTCTTAGATCTATACCCAAAGCTTGCATTCTGCAGACATTAAATCAGACACAAAGATGAAAGATCACATTTATTTAAATGCATGAATTATAGTATTGATTTGATTTAATTAGCAGACGAGAGAGAGAGACAGAGAGAGAGATGAAAGATGAGTATATGAATTACAAAAATAAATAAATTAATTAATTATGCTATTTTATCTTCTCGTTGCCAAGAAATATAACATAGATTCAGTATTGAAGCTATTTTATTAGTAGCATAGTTTTATTTTATTCAAGCCGCATGTTTCTGTTCTCATGAATGTTTCTGTGTGTTTGTGTGCACCTAAAAGCATCACATTAATATAAAACGGTGATTAAACTAACTTGAACCTGTGAATTAAATTGTTTTAATGTACACCTCCCATCCAATCAGAATTGAGTATTCAGAAAGACCATGGTATAATATTATAAAATACTAAAACTGAACAATGAAATACAGCGTACTGAGAATTAAAAAAAGAAGCATTTTACAAATGTCACCATCTTATCTAAAAGTAAAAGAAGTAAAAGAGTAAAAAGGAACATAATGTTCCCTTTTAATTTTACTGAAATGCATTGTTAAAACTCTGCAAATGTCTTGACCAGTGACATGATCAGGGATTGCTAGCTCTTCCTCACCCCCTCCCTGTCCACTTCATCTTACAAATGTTCCAGTAGGTCAGACTCCAGCATTCCACTGTTGCACATAAACCTGGGGTCTGACTTCTTATGAAGTTGTAGTGTGAACAAGAAAGGGTCTGAGATCACTTCAGTGCTGAAGAGAACCAAAAAAGTACCAGGTTCTCTTTTGAGTCCAGTATATGTGACCTGTGCTGGCAAAACGAGTCATAATGAGCAAATTTGAGTTATTTTGATTATTTAAATAAAATTATTTTAATTATTCTTAATTTAAAGATCTTCAAAATGATGTATGATTTGTTAGAATTGGACGGGAAAAAAAAACACTCGTTTGAGTCAGTTAAGAGAAAAATCGTGTTAAAGTTTTCTGAAGCTTCCAAAGCAAAATCACCTAGCAATGTTGCATCTTTTCCTCCAGTTCTATAATAATACTTACTGTTTTAATAATCACAATATAGCTTTTTTTATTATAAGAACAGATGCAAAAAAAAAAATAGAACAAATATAAGAAAAATAATGAATTTTTTTTTTCATTTTACATTTAAACAAGCATTCATGTAAGAAAAAAAATAATCAAATGTAAAAATCCCCTTTAGTGTATTCATTACAAATAAATTAACTATTAAAACTACAAAAGCAGTTCAATCCAGAGCAGCAAGTGATTCCCTGTGTAGCGTCTGGACCAATCAAACACACAATATATATTTTGTTTTAATATTTAACAAATACTCTGTAACCCCCCTCAGTTAACAAGCCATACGAGGACCCATGAACCCTTCCCCCCGGAATGCGTAACACCCCAGGAAGTCGAACAGGCCTCTTTGTTGCTGATATCACTGGGTTTATTGGCCAAAAGAATGTAAAGCAGGGAAAATCCCTGCATGTCCCAGGACAAAGGCAGAATAGAAATGGACTGTGCTCTAATTAATTCATTGGAAAACCTTTCTTTGAATGAACACACATATTCTTCAGGCCATTGTGTATATTATTGCGGTAACTAGTTATGGTTAATTATTCATATTTCCTGTCATGAGCTGATTCGCTACACCTGTGTATATGTATATTTATTGTGATCATGCGCCATCTTTATGGGTGCGCTTTGGATGACAGTCAGCACTCTCAGAAAATGTACAATTAAAATAAATATTTTTAGATTAACATTAAAGGTGACACGGTCACGGTGTGTGGAGGCAGGCAGGATGACGAGGACGACAAGGATTCAAATAAGAATATTTAATGTAGAGACAGCAAGGCAGATTCGGGTAGATGAGACACACACACTCGGGGTAACATTCACAATAACCGACAATACTAGAATACAAGAGACAGGAACTTATAGGGTAGATAATGAGGGGCAGACAGATGAGCACACTGAGGATAATTAACTAATGATTGAACGGGCTAAACCAACAAAAGGGGAAGAAACAACAATAAACAGTCCACAGGGGCGTTACATTACTCCCCCCTCCCGGAAGGTGCATCCTCGCACCGTAGAAACAGAGGGAGGGGCGGAGGGGGACAAAGCAGTAGATGTGAGATGGTGACCGGGGGAGGCAAAAGGCTGGCAGGCAGACCAGGTTCCGGCAGAGGATGGACTTCCAGGAGGAGGACGGCTAACAGAGTCCAGGGAGGTGACGATGGAGGGAGGACCCAGGAGGGAACCGAAGTAGGAGGAGGAGCCACGTGGGATCATGGCCACAGCCATAATAGCGGCCCATGGTCGAGCCGACGGAGGGAGGAGCCATGGAGGAGGAATGTCCACCGACTCCAGGGGGCCGACCAA
>NW_015507070.1:40520-55287 GCF_001515645.1 Sinocyclocheilus grahami
TGCTCCAGCAGGAGGATTTCGAAGGCGGGGTAATCCATAGAAAAACAAAAATAAACACTGGCAAAAACAAACGAGGGGAAAGACGCCGCTATACTTTACTTTTGGGTCGGTTATTCTGTCACGGTCACAGTGTGTGGAGGCAGGCAGGTTGACGAGGACGACAAGGATTCAAATAAGAATATTTAATGTAGAGACAACAAGGCAGATTCGGGTAGATGAGCCACACACACTCGGGGTAACATTCACAATAACCGACAATACTAGAATACAAGAGACAGGAACTTATAGGGCAGATAACGAGGGGCAGACAGGTGAGCACACTGAGGATAATTAACTAATGATTGAACGGGCTAAACCAACAAAAGGGGAAGAAACCACAATAAACAGTCCACAGGGGCGTTACAAAATGGTTAGTTCACCCAAAAATGAAATTAGCCCATGTTTTACTCACCCTTAAAGCATCCTAGGTGTATATGACTTTCTTCTTTCAGACGAATCCAATCGGAGTTATATTAAAAATTGTCCTTGTTCTTTCAAGCTTTAGAATGGCAGTGTTGGCAGGGTTTTTTTTTTAGTCATATAAAGCGCACACATCCATAATAAACGAGCTTCACACGGCTCCGGGGGGTGAATAAAGGCCTCATGTAGCGAATCGATGCATTTTTGTAAGAAAAATATCCATATTTAAAATGTTATAAATACTTTTTTCTCACTTCTGCTGACTGTCAGAGGGCCTATATATTAAGACCTACTGTAATGCATGGGTCTTATATAATGTTACACATCAGATGTTTTTCCCAACAGTTCCCCAAACATTCACTTAAGACGTAACAGATTATGTTTGCGTGAATACTGAAATACTGTAATTCTGTTATGTAGCGTCTGGACCAATCAGACACACCATTTTTCATTTGATTTAACAAATCAATTATTCATTAGATTAACAAACATTCACAGGTATATTTATTGAGATTGTGCGCCATCTGTGTTTTTGTTATGCTGGTTGAAAGTCATTTCACATCCCGATAATAATCACAAAGTTAATTGGTCTAAATTTATTTACATGTATTTTTACAATAAAATGTCCGAACATTATGATTGGCTGTCCTGCCTGCCTGTCAAAATATGTATTTCCACACCTCTAATAAAATAAAAATAAAATTTGTAATAATTATTTTTATTTAAAATATTATATTTTAAAACATTTATTTAAAAATTGTAAATATTGTTTTTACAATAAGTTAGACCCTCTCTGAGGGCCTAGAGGGCCCTAACGGTTCCCCACTGCACAAAACCATTTTAAAAAGTCAACATTGAAACAAAGTAAGAGAACTTTGAGCAATCTCTAATCATGGAAAAGTTAAATCCATCAACACCTATGCAGTTCACTGGCAATCTTGCTGACAACTGGAATTGTGCTTACTGCTTCCCACAGATTGAGCCAAAGTAAGCCCACATGAATTACTTTTGACCAATCGCGTTTTTCTCTGTGGCTTAATTTGACCACTCTCATTTCTCTCCTGTGGCTTACTTTGACCAATCGTGTTTCTCTCTCATGTGGCTTTTGACCAGTTAGGTATTTTTTGAAATAGGTAAGGCTATGGTTTACTTCATTATTGAATATCGGTCATTATTTGTTCATATACAGAGTGTATTTTTGGAAAATGAAATGTACCAATATAGCTAGCAAGTATGTATAGCACACGTTTTCTTCAGTACCTGTGAACCTGTAACTTTTCCCATGATAAATACAGAACATGTCGCTACTGAAAAGCAAATTGTCCATTACCGATTCCAAATTACATGACAAAAAATTGTAGCTAGTAATGTAATCCATTAAATTACACATTATAGGTAATATAATTTATAGAATAAAAGGAGATTTCAGACTTCATATTTGACATTATATATTTGATATATCAGGGATTCCTGTACTTTGTAGAAAACGTCTAGGTTACTTGTGTAACCCTCGTTCCCTGAAGGAGGGAACGGAGACGTTACGTCAGTGACTGACGAATTGGGATCTCGCCCGAGAGCCCAATCACCTTCGAGTGTTAACTAAACAAGCCAATGACAGTTGGCGTGCGTGTTTCGCCACGCGCACCCCGCCCCGCAGCGCGGATATAAAAGGAGAGCGCGTGCAAACGCACATCAGTTTTTCGCTGAGGAGCCGAGACTACGTGCCCCGGCCGTACAGCGGTGGTACAGCAACTGTGGCAACGGACGCACGCCAACTGTCATTGGCTTGTTTAGTTAACACTCGAAGGTGATTGGGCTCTCGGGCGAGATCCCAATTCGTCAGTCACTGACGTAACGTTGAACGTGACTGACTGAATGGGAACTCATCATCATGACAGTTTATGTCATGGCCATGTTTATTACCCCAGTAATATGGTTTACGTCTAGCTTGTTAAATTATCGTTACACACTTAACATACAGGTGTCTTTCAGATTGCAAGAGGTATTAGTCTTTTTCTGATTTTCATTTCAGAAAATGTACGCAAACCCCCTTTTTTGCTGCCAATCGGCAACATCAGGCAGACTCCTCATGGCGCCATCGGCGCAGGAGAAGCACCTTGAAAATGTGGAGTCTGGAAGGGCCAAACCTAAGGAGGAGGTGCTGGCAGAGGCCAGTACTTTTGTCAACACAAACGGTGGAGACCCCAGTGACCAGTTTTTAGTACTGGCTTACTGCAAACATCAGTTTGGGAAGCACCAGGGACAGAGATTTAGATGGCTCCTGGAAAAATCTCTGGGGTACGCAGTGTATTTGATGCTCAGCATTTTCAATGAGATAGCGCAGACAACCCCCCTGTCAGAAAATAAACAACTGTTCCTACAGTACACTTCTCAAATTAAAGAGATGGCAGAAGAAGTGGAGAAGTATCAGAGGAAGCAGGAAATGCAAGCAGAAGCCCGAGCAACTGGAGACCAGGGCTGCTTGATGGTGGAGTTTGGTGACTTCCAGGGCCAGACTATTAAGGATGTTTATGAGGACCAGAGCAAGGAGGCCAAAGCCCTCATCAGGTACCGTGTTAAGGCAGATGCCAGGCCCAACACCAACATGGACATTTTCAAGACGTATGTCCTGAAAAGACAGGCTTCTGCTGTGAGCACCAGTGTATGTCATCCTGCACCTCCACCTGCAACCTCCAGTGTATCTGCACCTCCACCTGCAATCTCCAGTACCTCTGCACTTCCGAACTGGTGTACAGCAGACCACCACTGTGAAAGCACTGTTGGATTGTGGCAAACATTTGTCTCCTTCACAGCTGGTGAGAAAACTTATGTCAACTGTTAAACCCTGTGAGTAGGAGTGTGGATATTGAATTTCCCCTACAGCAGTGCTACATGTATTTATTTATCAAAACTTGTCCACTTGCTGTTTCCAGATCCATTACTGCAGTCCACTTTACCTTCTCAAGCAGCAGAACCCCCAGCCAAACATTTGGCTCGAAGACAGATTTTCGCTACTGGTAAGTAAGCACCATATTACATACGTTTGTCTCCGTGTATTGTTCACAGTAATAGTTTTAACATTTGTGCTCCAGGCACTTCTGTTCCCACTGCTGAAGATGATAATGGGTATCTGGTATTTGCTGCATCACAATGTGAAGCACAGCTAAATACAGGTGTGGCATATGACACAAATTTAAATATTATAAGAATGTTTTGTGAAAACACACTGAGAAGCGTTTTTTTTTTTTAAATCTACATTTTAAAATAATTTTTGTTTACAATAAAGAATTATGTCACATCATGCATCAAGCAGGAGGCATTCTTTGAGTGCACTTCTTCAAAACCTTAAGGATGTCCAAAGGTGTCAGTGTATTTATTTGCGTTTCCGAACTTACCTGTTGTTAAACAATCAGCGGATAACTTTTTCACATGGCTTGCTCTACTCACTCACTCTTTAGCTCCCTCTGAGCTGACGGGATGGTGGAGATTCATTGTTATAATGATTAGAGGGACAGTTTTTCCTTACTGTATCTGTGTGCATGCTTCATGTCTGTGGGCATCATTGGTTTATACTGGATTCATCACACCTCATTTTCCTTACACCATTCCATCTGATCCTCAATAAAGTGTACACTTTGTTCTTTGCATCTTAATACTAGTACCATTTTCTTCACTAATTATTAATACTTACTGCTTTGCAGGCTGTTTGTGGACTACATTTATGGCATATTACTATAAAATGCAACAGTTTTTTTACTGTTCACTTAGAGGCCTGTGCCGGTTCATCTCCATCAGTGGAAACACCAGATCCTCCACATTATCACCCACCAGCTGAGCTTCCAAGTCACTAAACAGATAATCTTCCACCTTTCCTGCATGAGTGGGTCCGGAACACTATTTAAGGCCAACCCGTGAACCGGCAAGCCAGAACAAGTGTCCCAGCTGACGCTTTGGTGGTATCCTTCTCAGCCCCCTTTAATTCACACTCAGCCACCCTCCTCACCCGACCTCTTCTTCTGTCGGCCCCTTTTCTTAACTGAAGATGTGGTTATTTCCTCTTATCTGTGTTCGCCCAGCCTGTGGTAAGCACAGACTAACAGCGGCAGGACTTTACCATACTGTGCACAATGTCTTGGACATTGATGGGTGGTATGACCTTGCCACTGAGTATCTGGAGTGTAAACGCTGCAAGAAGAAGTATCCCGCCTGGTCCGAGGACATCTTGGGACAGCTGGATATGGGCCACCGCAGTCAGTTTCCAGCTTTGCTGCCATACAGGTAATTCATAATGACAATAATTCATTATTAGGCATTTTTATTTGTGTTATTTTTTTACCAACCAAAGCATTTGCATGATTATGCTGTTGTTTCCATAGATACTCATGTGACAACTGGGTGCTGAGGATGATGAGGGAGAGGACACTGGGCAACAGTGTGACTCAGCTTTACAAGAAGCTGATGGAACAGCACAGTGAGGCATGGACACAACATGTCCTGAAGTACCTGACTGCCTGCGAACCATTCACAAGGTCCTCCCTTGTGCAGTCTCCTGTGTTTGCTGAGCCTCCCCTTTTAACTGCCCTACCTAAACCTAAGTGGATGTTAGCCGTGTACCCCAGGGATGTTATGGGGTGACTGCACGAGGTCAAGGCCAAAATTACATCTGTCTTTGGCTGTGTTCTCAAGATGGATTCCACAAAAAAAGGTATCACAACCCTGTTTTTATCCAGAAATTTGCCAGATATGGATATGTGTGTGTACATAATGAACACAGTTTTTTCAAATAGATCACAAAGAAACTTGCCGGTGCTGCTTCAGGAACAGCTGCCTGGTGCACAAATGTGGTAAGAGAGAGTATAGGGTCCTATGTGTCAAGAAGTTTGATTTATTGCCCCTCATAAACCCCCCTCCTCCTACCATAAATGGACACCTGTTTGGACACCTGTTTCTGTACACCCCCACCCATCTAACCCGGCCATCTGTTTATCCACCCCAATGAACCCATGGAATTTGGTAAACAAACACGGCCAGGTCCTTGTCTCTGTGCTGACTGCTGCTGAGGGACATAGACTGGACGCCATGGCAGCTGGCCTGATGAAATGCTACCGGAAGGCAGGAGAAGCAGCCCCAAAAAGGATGTATGTGGACAGAGATTGCTGCAGTCAGCATGGCCAGTCTCGGGTGAAGGTCATGTTTTCGGAGTGGGATGAGCTTGTAGTGCACCTCGACATCTGGCACTTTATACGGCGATTTGCTGCAGGTGTCATGACAGAGGCTCATCCGCTCTATGGGATCTTCATGGCACGTCTGTCCATGTGCATCTTTCAGTGGGATCCAGAGGATGCGGCTGCTCTTCGCCGTGCAAAGGAGGGTAAGCTGGCAGCAAAGAAGACTGGCCACATCTCAGAAAGGGTGGTCAGTGCTTGCATTACCCGGAGGGAGTTGGCACTGCACTGCCGGAGGAGGACCAGGGGTGTGGATGAGACCACTAGATTAATTGGATCACTGATTGACCTGCTTGACAGTGCGGATGGGAAGGACACTCTGGGATTTCCTCTGCTGGACCACGAATGGATCCAGCAGATATTGAAAGAACAGCAGAAGCATGTACAGTGTATCCAAGACCCACTGATAAAAGATTAAAAAAAAAAAATTTTTGTAAAAAAATATAAGCCCTGTAACTGCTTCCATTACTTTAAAGTAATGTCACATTAATAAATATCACACTCTACAGTAATATTACAGTTCTGATGTCATAAGCATTGACAAAGCTGTCTTGTCTGACAAGTCACTAGTAACTGGTTAAAATTACAATAATTTTTAATGTAACTACATAACTCTATTACATGTAACCAGTTGCGTCATATCACCTCATGTGTAGTACATATCTTGTACATATGTGACATATAAAAGCCTTTTTAAAATTGATTTAACTTTCAGGAACCAGTGCCAGTGATGCGCATTTTCATGCCTATGTCCTTGAGAGCTTGGAATGATGACCGGATGGAAGACGCCATAAAAGGAGCTTCCTCCATCTGGTCATTTGGCAGTGCCATGAAAGAGGCTGTGGACCAACTTAGCCAAACAGTCTTTGGGAAGCCCTGGGATGAGTGCTATCGCCCTCTTGGAGCATATTCTGGCTGAGCCGTCCACATCATCTGGTGGAGAAGGACAGCATCTTGCCCCTGCCTCTTCAGTGCTGTCACAGCCATCTGACACTGGAGGCAGTCTCTCAGACGAGGCTCAGATAAGACACTCTAATGGCTTTATTTAATTTCAATCATTTTATTCCACATACACTACCAGTCAAACGTTTTTGGACAACAGTGTTTTTTAAAGAATTATTTTCTACTCACCAAGACTGCATTTATTTGATCCCAAAAAAAACTAAAGCAGTAATATTGTGAAATATTTTTACTATTTAAAATAGCTGCATTTTATTTGAATATATTTTAAAATGTAATTTATTCTTGTGATTTCAAAGATGAATTTTATCATCATTACTCCAGTCACACAATTCTTCAGAAATCATTCTAATATTCTGATTGGCTGCTCAAAAAACATTTATTTTTATTATTATTAGGTTAAAAATAGCTGAGTGTATTTTTTTATGTTTCTTTGATGAATAGAAAGTTCAGAAGAACTGCATTTATCTGAAATCTAAATATTTTGCAACATTATAAATGTCTTTATCCTAAAATATTTTATTTCTATATATTCATAATTTAATAATAAATATATAATGATTTAAATAGACTGGCTCCAAGGTTTTGAATGGTATAGTGTATAATATTACAAAAGCTTTTTATTTCAGATAAATGCTGATTTTGAATATCTCTATTCATCAAATAATCTTTAAAAAATGTACACAACTCTTTTAAATATTGATAATAATAATAATAAAAATAAATTTTCTTGAACAGCAAATCAGCATATTAGAATGATTTCTGAAGAATTATGTGACACTGAAGACTGGAGTAATGATGCTGAAAATTCAGATTTGAAATCACAGGAATAAATTGCCTTTTAAAATATATTCAAATAGAAAGCAGTTTCATAATATTACTGCTTTTGCTGTACTTTGGATCACAAAAATGCAGGTTTGGTAAGCAGAAGAGACTTATTTAAAAAAACATTAAAAATCTTACTGTCCAAAAACGTTTGACTGGTTGTCAGACTTGTGTTCCCGTTTTGGTGTGTTCCCTTTTGTTTCCTTATGCCCATATTTGGTTTTGTTCCTGTTCTCGTTGTCTCATTATTAGTTGATTCCCCACACCTGTCTGTCCCTCGTTAAGTTTACTATAAATGTGTAGTCTGCCTCATGTTTCCTTGTTGAGTCCGAGGTTGTAGCGATATGTGGAGGGTTTTCTCGAGCTCTCCAACCGGGTGAGCTGGCACGACGCCGCTCTATGTACGTGCTTCCTGCTGGGGTTGGATGACGAGATTATCCACTGCGATCTTCCGGTGTGTGACTTTCCCTTGAGTGAGCTGAATAATCTTGTGCTTTTCTTAAATGGTTCTGACTTCGAAGTTGAAGAAGTAAAGGAACATCCCAAGCCTCGTCATCCAGCTCACCTCATGCCGAGAAACCCCACATACCTCTCTAATGGATCCTACCGCCTGCCCAACCCCAAATTCCCCGCTGTCCTCCGAAGCTCCACCGTAGTCCTCAGCCCAGGAGCACCGACCGCTCGGAAGTCAAGATGGCCAGCCTCTTAACAGTCAAGCCTGCCCGCCGCCACTGATGCAAGCACACCGGCCGCGGCTCTCTCCAGCCCACCTGCCATTCTGAAGTCAAGCTGTGCCTGCTCCTTCAGAGCACCCTCCAGTGCCAGCTCCTCGTAAGTGCTTCCCAGTCCCCGAATCCAGCCCAGAGTGGGCTCCTGTTCCCGAGTTTAGCCCACGGAGGACCACTGTTCCCGAGTTAGGCCTACGGAGGGCCTCGAAAGACCACATTCTCCCCAAGGATTTTTTTTTGGGGGGGGGTAGTATGGGCCCATCCGTAGTAGCCGGGCCGAGTGGCGAGGCCAAGGCCACGGAGGCCGTCCGGCCATGGCGTCCTGAGTTCCCTGTTCCGCCATGGCTCCCCGAACTGCCTGCACCGCCAAGTCAGACTTGTGTTCCCGTTTTGGTGTTTTTCCCTTTTGTTTCCTTATGCTCATATTTGGTTTTGTTCCTGTTCTCAATGTCTCATTATAAGTTGATTCCCCGCACCTGTCTGTCCCTCATTAAGTTTAGTATAAATGTGTAGTCTGCCTCATGTTTCCTTGTCGAGTCTTAAACGTTATCTCGTATTTGTAATTCAGTGCTCCCGATGTTAGTGTTCCACTCCTTTGGTTTGTTTTATTAAAAGTCAAGTTTGTGTAAGTCATCTCTTCGTTTCCCTCCAACGCACCGTGACACTGGTAGTGTACATTAACATTAATCTGCATTTACTAGGGAGCAGTCATTGGACCTGATGATCCAGCTGTTTGAGCTAAACAAGAGGACACTCATTCAGTGGTAAGCAAGGTACATTATTTGCTTCAAATTAACTGAATTCCTCTAAACATGTGTATATAATACAAGCAATTTATTTTCAGGTTTCAATAGTGGCAGAAAAATCAGGAAATGAGTGTCCTCGCTCAGGGACTGACTCCACCTGACCCAATTGCTGTGGCTGATACACAGCTTCCTTCTCCGAGGCAAAAATTGGATGACGCGCCATCAACATCAGGCCCAAAACATCAATTTATCCTTCCGCCAAATCGAGAAGGACAGGCTCCTCTTCTGCGACCAGGTCGACGGCCCGCTGATTCCATCTTCTGGTGCTTCGACATCCAGTGCAGGCTCCACCTGCTCCTGCGTCTGCTGCTCCTGTGTCCCATTACACCCAGAGGAACAGGCGCCGGCAGGCCCTGGAGATGGAAAGCAGAGTCCATAAGAGGAAGTATGTGTGAGGGGTTACTTTTAACGCATGCAGCAAATGTGAGCAGCCCAAAACTAACGATTTTGGTCATAGCCGAGATGGTATGGTATGTTTGAAATGGAAAACGGAAAATCGTTAGATGACTGGTTGGCAGAACAGCGCCAGGAAATTAAATGCCAAACTCCACCTCCTCAGTAAATAATATATTTCCTGTATGTTGTGTGTATATATATATATATAACATGGGCCCACTCTTTCTTTTCATATTGTTTTATATGCGTGTGTACTCATTTCAATATTTTTGTGTATTCATTTTAATAAAACATTTGAAGTCTTTGAGATTAGGCCCTTTCTTATGCTAAGCGAGCACGCTACCATTTGACCTAATTCCCCTGGCCGTGGTAGAGTGATGACCATCGCTCCAAAAGATACCTTCGAAAAGTGACCTCTATTATAACAGGCTTGAAGAAAAGTGGCCATCTCTCCTCTGTGCTGCCACCTTTACACTGTCCGCCATTTAGTTGTAGGATTAACCGAGAGAATGTGCTTTTGTTTTTAAGGCCCTTCTTGGTCTTGTTACTCCAGTATATATGTGTGTGGATTCCTGTATTACGTAGGCTACCTTTGGATCAGTCAGGTCGTGCAGCCAACTTCTCCCCTCTGTTTCCCACACTGGCTTAAAGTCTATGGGACATCTGACCGTTTAAGCGGTCATCCCTAAGATCCCTCTACATGTTAGGTCCAGCCCCATTTTTAAATTCATTCAGAGGCCAACTTTCATTTGTTCATCATCGTGGGGTCGATCCCTGTACGGGGCCAGTCTATTTTCAAGGGGTGAGATCCAGTAGAGCATAAGTGACATTTCACCAACTTTACAGGATGGCCAAAACAAAAATTGACCATAGTTTGATCTGATTTTGTGTACTAATTTCAATCTTTTATAATAAAAATGTGTACACACACGAATAACAATATACTTATTGAACACTATTTTAATATTTATTCAGAAAAATTGCATGTATAAAAACATGGGCACATCTGCTGACAATATGAACAAAACATTACATTAATGAGTTTAAAAGAAATAACAATCCATTGTGATAAAATGAAATATCACATAAAAAGCCAAATCAAATTAGTTAATTGAATGTGATTAATTTTTCTGAAATAGTAATCTCAGGCACTTAACAATTTAGTTGAATGGTTGATTGAAAAGCCTTTAGAGATGCCTTCCCTAGTGAAAAATAAATATACAAAAATGTCTTTGAAACACATTTATTTCATGCTATACTACAAATACATTTACCTATTATTCACATATCACTAAACTGGTATACTTAAAGTTTGCTAAATTGGAACAACAAATTTTGTACTTAATGCACTTTAATTGTAAGAAAGTAGTGCTGACGTCTAACTAAAGATATACTGAAGGATATTTGATTGTGCTAAAAGTGAAACTATTGCAAGTGTACTTCAGGTACAATTTACATATCATGCATTTAAAGACCGATATTATTCGACGATCATACAGTCCTCATCGATAGTGACATTAAAACACATTTTATGCTTAATATTGAGAAATGTGCATTGTGCATAAGTAGTACTCCAAATAAAGTTCAATTACATGTTTTTAAATCAGTAAGTATTGAGCGATATGTCAGTAAATAGACAATAAATAAAGTAAATAAAATTGTAATATATTTGAACTAGTATGAATGTGTGTCATAAAGAAAGTTTCAGATGGAATTATGAATTGTATATGAAATAGTAACCTACTCTGACTGGCTGACTTGTAAAGCTTAGTAGAAGTCCACATAAGACTGTGGGATACTGCCATTTGTGCAGAGTAAGTAATATAGTTTATAAAAATATATAGTTTTAAAAAAAAGTAATATATTTAAAATGCATTTATTTCATCCTACGAATAGTTCAGCTCTATTAACCCTTGTATGGTGTTCGGGTCTGTGGGACCCATTTTCACTTTTTGACAAAAGAATATGTGTACGATTAATAATTTTTTCAAACCCATACTCATTGGCCTTGGCTCATTTTCTGTGAAGAACATGTATCAAAATACATTTTCAATGACCACTCACTGTCCACCGCCCCTACACACATATTACTTGCAGGATGTTCGGGTCCACTGGACCCAGGGGTAATAAAAGTGTGGAAATTTAGGTCCTTTGTACCTTCATTCTGTCATCCTACTGTATGGGACAGCTATTAGTATGGGTATGTGTGTTTATGTGTGTGTGTGTGTGTGTGATTGGAACAACAAATTTTGTACTTAATGCACTTTAATTGTAAGAAAGTAGTGCTGACGTCTAACTAAAGATATACTGAAGGATATTTGATTGTGCTAAAAGTGAAACTATTGCAAGTGTACTTCAGGTACAATTTACATATCATGCATTTAAAGACCGATATTATTCGACGATCATACAGTCCTCATCGATAGTGACATTAAAACACATTTTATGCTTAATATTGAGAAATGTGCATTGTGCATAAGTAGTACTCCAAATAAAGTTCAATTACATGTTTTTAAATCAGTAAGTATTGAGCGATATGTCAGTAAATAGACAATAAATAAAGTAAATAAAATTGTAATATATTTGAACTAGTATGAATGTGTGTCATAAAGAAAGTTTCAGATGGAATTATGAATTGTATATGAAATAGTAACCTACTCTGACTGGCTGACTTGTAAAGCTTAGTAGAAGTCCACATAAGACTGTGGGATACTGCCATTTGTGCAGAGTAAGTAATATAGTTTATAAAAATATATAGTTTTAAAAAAAAGTAATATATTTAAAATGCATTTATTTCATCCTACGAATAGTTCAGCTCTATTAACCCTTGTATGGTGTTCGGGTCTGTGGGACCCATTTTCACTTTTTGACAAAAGAATATGTGTACGATTAATAATTTTTTCAAACCCATACTCATTGGCCTTGGCTCATTTTCTGTGAAGAACATGTATCAAAATACATTTTCAATGACCACTCACTGTCCACCGCCCCTACACACATATTACTTGCAGGATGTTCGGGTCCACTGGACCCAGGGGTAATAAAAGTGTGGAAATTTAGGTCCTTTGTACCTTCATTCTGTCATCCTACTGTATGGGACAGCTATTAGTATGGGTATGTGTGTTTATGTGTGTGTGTGTGTGTGTGTGTGTGTGTGTGTGCGTGTGTGTGGGAGAGAGAGTCTGTGAGAGCGTGAGTGTAAGTGTGAGTTTTGTGTTTCTGCCCTTGCCATCCCACACAAGGTTGTGGCACTTTAATTCATAAATGTGATCTAACAAAGGTAAAGGGCAAATATCAACCATATATGCTGTTTATATTGCTTGTAATTGGGATGAAGTAAACATCTGTTGAGTATTTTAACATAATTTTTTTAATTGTGCTAAATTAAAAACCCAAAAATGCTGCGGGTCCACTAGACCCACAAACACTGGCTGAATAACAAAAATATGAACATCACACAAGGGTTGATATATTTACTGACATATTGCTCAAGATTTACTGATATAAAAATTGTAATAAAACTTTATTTGGACTACTACTTGTGCACTATGCACATTTCTCAATATTAAGCCTAAAATATGTTTTAATTTCACTATTTATGATGATCATATGATATTTGAATAATATAAGTCTTTAAATGCAAGATATTTAAAGTGTACCTGAAGTATACTTGCAATAGTTCCACTTTAGCACAATCAAATATACTTCATTATATATTTATTTGGACTTCAGCACTACTTCAGCACAATTAAAGTGCATTAAGCACAAAATTTAAAATTGTTCCAAAAGTATACCAGTTTATTATACTAAAAGTACAATTGCAGGGTATTTTTATTAAGTACATACATATGTAAATGTATTTGTACTATACTTAGCATGAAATAAATGTATTTCAAATAAATTTTAGTATGTTTATGTTTCACTAAGGACATAAAATCATAATGTAAGTTACTGGTTACTACCCGCTAGCTAGCTGCACCTCACTGACAATGAATTCTGGACATTTCATTTTCTCCCTCATCATCCAGCTCTTTGTCACAAAATAAGATTAATAATATATCTTCAGCAGTAACAAAAAAATTTCTTCTCATGGTTTACCTTCCTGGCTTACATGTGGTGTCAGCCATTTTGACTCAAGTGCTATCCACAAGCTTTACCCACAGAACATTTCTCAGTGACAAACCGGCATAACAGCAGTTATGACCTTTTGGCACCCACTGGCTTAGTATGTTCAGTGTTAAGTCTTTTGGTTTCTAATGAATAACTCCAAAATTATTTACAATTCACTTGTGTCCTTTTGGAAGTAGAAAGAGCTCATAAAGAGCTTTCATTTGATATATATCGCCATTTCGCCCAAAAATGTCACTTACGCTCTTCTGGTACTCACCCCTCGTTTTGTTCTCTGGGAGTTTCGCTCTGCTCTTCTGACAAAATGACGGTTGGTCTCACGGAAATCCCCGCTGGCTAAACAGCTTGTGGTTGTGGCCAAAATGTCAGTACCTGACAACCACATGTCTGTAAAATTAATCCAATAGTATGCCGAGTTCCATCTTTAAAAAAAAAAAAAGTTACAAACTCCATTTTTGCCCGTCCAATGAAATGGCAAGGTCTATTTTTCATACACCAATCACCGCAGGTACCAACTTCCACTTTTTAAAATCCAATTAAGCTACGATCTCCATTTTTGCTCGTCCAATGAAATAGCACACCAATCACCACACACAAAGTCCATTTTTGTCGTCTTTGAGCACATTCCATACAATCTCCACTCAGGTATGTTATTTATATTTTGTTAATGAAATGGCTTACGTTTTTTGTATTTTACGAATAGCAAGATTGGCTACGTAAAATTAGCCTATGATTACCTCAGCTGTCAGAATTCAGTCAGCTGGATAGACCAGGTAACGTAAATTGTCATTGATGTGTAAATATTATTAAGGTATAATTGCCACAGCTAACTGTAAATAGTTTTATCCGGTTGTTAACCCTCCTATTGTGTGCCGGTTGAATTTGACCAATTTACAAGTTTTCTCTCTAAAAAATGTTGTTTATTTAATCTGATTGTTATGAGGTTCCATGACTTTGTCCACATAGGGCATCTGAACACACAAAATACATTTTGGATAATGTTGGTGTTTTGTTTAAATTTTATACACCTGTGGTGTTCCTGGTCAAAAATGACCAATCATTAGAAGTGAATGGATAAGTGTATACAATAAGTGAATAAAATTTAGTTCAGGCACATGCTCATATCAGATGGATACAGTTGAAATAGCACAATATGTTTAATCTGAGTATTTGTTTTCCATCCATTATGCTTATATATATATATATATATATATATATATATATATATATATATATACAC
>NW_015507070.1:56292-59201 GCF_001515645.1 Sinocyclocheilus grahami
TAGACAAAAAGGTTCTTCTATGGCATCGTGAAGAACCTTTACTTTTAAGAGTGTAGGTCAATGTGACATACAGGCCACAAATAGCAAAACGTATATGTTCACAAAAACTTAAGCTGATAAAAAGATCACAAAAGATCACAACATGATATACAGTGGGTACGGAAAGTATTCAGACCCCCTTAAATTTTTCACTCTTTGTTATATTGCAGCCATTTGCTAAAATCATTTAAGTAAAAAATTTTTTCTCATTAATGTACACACAGCACCCCATATTGACAGAAAAACACAGAATTGTTGACATTTTTGCAGATTTATGTATTATTATGGATTTATAACATGCCATAATATGGCGGTCATTTTGGACCAGGAACACAAAACTAGATAACATGAAATTGATACAACAGGAGGGTAAATGCTGTGTTGACGGGCTACAATGGCAGTTAGAGAAACATGTTATGTATTGTTTCAGGTAAAGACATGGCTTCAACGAAGTCACACAAAGGCATGAGTGATGCTGAATGGCTTGCGTGTCTGGAGAGTTTTGCCCAAACAGGAGTTTGGCCATCTAGTCAGGGGAATAGAATTTCTCCCTGACAAAAAAGATGGCATGAGTTGTATCAGAAGGTAAGTCATGCAGCTAGATTCATGGGCAAACTAATAAACTTGTATGATACATTGTGCTATTTTTTATAAAGCCAAGGTGTCGTTCATCATCTCGCTACTGTCGGGATGAGCCTTGCAGTGGGCCGAAGCCTTGTGGACGGCCCAGAGCTCGTGCATTCACTCACTGGAGGGCTTTATTCAACACTTCCGGGAGGTATTCGGTTAATCGACCACGGAAGTAACGGTGCATGAGGAGCTCTTTCAACTATGGCAAGCCGAACTATCCATCCACGGATATGTGCTGCGCTTCCGCACACTCGCCGCCAGCAGGAGCTGGAATGAGGCCGCCCTGCTCTCTGTGTTCCGCCGAGGCCTCAACCCGGGCTTACGCCAACAGATGGCCATCTATGATGACACCGTGGGCCTCGACAGTTTCCTCCAGAAGGCGGTTCGCATCTCCCAGCACCTAACCACGTGCCCTATGGAAGCGATACCCACTGCCTCTGCCTCGCCCGGCCTCTCCACTCCAGCACCAGAGCCCATGATCACGGATAGCTACCACCTGTCGTCCTCACAGCGATCTCGGAGACTCACCCATGGCCTATATCTCTACTGTGGGTCCCAGGGGCACCAGTTCCGCGCTTGCCCCCTTCGTCCACCACGCCCAGCGTTGAGTACTATCCAGATCACTCCTGATGTATCAGGCATTCCTCACATCAATGCTCTTCTAATTTATCACCACCAATCCTTTCCAGTCAAAATCCTCGTGGACTCCGGAGCGTCGGGGAACCTCATCTCCTCCCGTAGTCTCGATGGATTGCAAATTCCCCACTGCAAAAACTCCACAACTTACTAGATCACCACTGTCCAGGGAAAGCCGCTGGGCAAAGGGCTGGTTCGGCACCGTACGCCCGAGGTCGTTCTTCGGATCGGATGTTTCCATGCCGAACGGATCTCTCTACTGGTGCTGGAGGAGGCCGTCGTGGACATCGTCCTGGGACGCCCCTGGCTCGCCCGGCATCAGCCCACCATCGCTTGGAGGTCCGGAGAAATACTCGCGTGGAGTGGGGAGTGCAAACAAATGTGTCTCCGGGATTTGCCTAGACCGCGCGCCGACCGGAAGGATCTCCCAGTCTGTTCCACCTCAGTGGAAAGCCCGGATTCCGTGCCTATCACTCCTCCTCCTTACAGTAATCAACCAACAAATAAAATCTGTAGACAAATAAAAATTACTGCATGAAGTACATATATGTTTACTCGTAAGAAAAACTACTGTAAAAGCAACAAGAATAACTAGTAACTATTCGTCATCTCTCCGTCTGGCTGGATCAGGCCATAAGATTTCATCCACATCACAGGCTATGTCTTCATTGGCAAGGCACCGTTGGAAGAATCGCCTCGTGTGATGAATCCACGCCTGCACAGAAGCTGCTTCGATATGATCACAGGCCTGCTCCATGGCCTGAATGAGGGGCAAACGGTCATAGGACCGCAGGTCGTATACCTTCCACCGCCATGCTGAAAAAAATAAATAACTCTATTGGATTCAGGATGGGGGAAGGTATAAGACTTCAAATCCAGGGTGCTCATGGAACCAATTGTGGACCAGAGCAGCCTGATGGAATGAGACATTGTCCCAAACGACAATGTACCGCATCTGGTCCACTTGGTTGAATGCTGTGACAATCTCGTGCAATCTGTCAAGAAATGCAAGTATTAGATTTGCATTATAGGGTCCCAGATTTGCATGGTGGTGGAGGACCCCATTTTGTGTAATAGCAGCGCAAAGGGTGATGTTACCCCCTCGCTGCCCTGGCACATTGGTGATTGCCCTGTGTCCAATTACATTTCTCCCTCTTCTTGTTTTCGCAAGGTTAAATCCAGCCTCATCCACATATATAAATTCATGTTGAATTTCTGCAGCATCCATTTGCAAGACTCTCTGAAACACAGTAAAATACAATAGGATGTTATTCAATATCTATTGCACAGTATTTTTTTGTGCCAGAACATTATGAGCAGTGCATAATACCACACCATAGTAACAGTTGCTTCATGTATATTTGATTTTTCTTGAGGATTCGACCTAATGTTGACAGAGAGACTCATTGGATGTTATTGAAAATATGGTCATCATTGATGATATTGGCTTGGATTTCTCGCAGCCTGATACAATTATTGAATTATTGGTTGTTCACAATGGCAGCCTCTTGTGCACGAGTGAACATAGGGCCCCTTCCACCTTATGTAAAAAAATAAATAAATAAATAAAAATACACATGCAGCCTACTGTCAAATGTCACAGT
>NW_015507070.1:67833-69283 GCF_001515645.1 Sinocyclocheilus grahami
TCTTGTTTTCGCAAGGTTAAATCCAGCCTCATCCACATATATAAATTCATGTTGAATTTCTGCAGCATCCATTTGCAAGACTCTCTGAAACACAGTAAAATACAATAGGATGTTATTCAATATCTATTGCACAGTATTTTTTTGTGCCAGAACATTATGAGCAGTGCATAATACCACACCATAGTAAGATGAACAATACATACCTCCACATACTCATTGCGCAGATGTTTCACTCTCTCTGAATTTCTGTCAAATGGTACCCGATACAGTTGCTTCATGTATATTTGATTTTTCTTGAGAATTCGACCTAATGTTGACAGAGAGACTCGTTGGATGTTATTGAAAATATGGTCATCATTGATGATATTGGCTTGGATTTCTCACAGCCTGATACAATTATTGGTCAAAACCATGTTCACAATGGCAGCCTCTTGTGCACGAGTGAACATAGGGCCCCTTCCACCTTATGTAAAAAAATAAATAAATAAAAACAAATACACATGCAGCCTACTGTCAAATGTCACAGTAAACAATATTGATAAGTACAGCAAGCTTCAGTTTCAATGTACTGTGTGGTTAGCTTACCGGTTTTCTCGATGAAATGTCCGAACTACTGACGCAACAATATTTCTACTGAGATTTGGTTGAACTCTTTGTCCAGCTTCCATCAGTGTCAGTCTATGGTTGATAACATGGTCAATAAGTGTTGCACGGTTGTCTTGAGTCGAATTTGGTCCTCGTCTTCTTTGTTCAGGTTCTATCAACTCTTCAAGTCCTTCTCTTCCTCTTCCTAAGCCTCTTTCTCTATCTCCTTCATCTCCTCTTTGAGCGCCCCCTCTCATTCTTCTTCTTCTTCTTCTTCTTCTTCTTCTTCTTCTTCTTCTTCTTCTTCTTCTTCTTCTTCTTCTTCTTCTTCTTCTTCTTCTTCTTCTTCTTCTTCTTCTTCTTCTTCTTCTTCTTCTTCTTCTTCTTCTTCTTCTTCTTCTTCTTCTTCTTCTTCTTCTTCTTCTTCTTCTTCTTCTTCTTCTTCTTCTTCTTCTTCTTCTTCTTCTTCTTCTTCTTCTAGCTCCTTCCATTTTTGTTGAAGACAGGTGAACTCACCTGCTGCCTTTTATAGCACACCTGAGTGCTGCTTTTCCAATTAGCACATGTGTGCTTCCACACCTGGTGGATGTGATTATCCAATTCGTTCATTAGTGTGGTCATTGGCAATCCGGGGCTTTGTAATGACAAGGAAGTAACCTCACAATCCTTATCTGTGTCTAAGGTGTGAAAATGTGTGTAGAGTTTTACAAATCACTGTGTGTAATGTTTTGCAAAAAGGGTGAAGCAGACATTGTGTGTAATGTTGTGCAAATCTGTGGAGGTGTTTTGCTCATTGGAGTAGAATTTTGCAAATTGTGTGGAAATTTTTATTTTAGTGTGTAAACAATCGTAAAAAACTGTAATA
>NW_015507070.1:73637-77116 GCF_001515645.1 Sinocyclocheilus grahami
GAACCAATTGTGGACCAGAGCAGCCCGATGGAATGAGACATTGTCCCAAACGACAATGTACCGCATCTGGTCCACTTGGTTGAATGCTGTGACAATCTCGTGCAATCTGTCAAGAAATGCAAGTATTAGATTTGCATTATAGGGTCCCAGATTTGCATGGTGGTGGAGGACCCCATTTTGTGTAATAGCAGCGCAAAGGGTGATGTTACCCCCTCGCTGCCCTGGTACATTGGTGATTGCCCTGTGTCCAATTACATTTCTCCCTCTTGTTTTCGCAAGGTTAAATCCAGCCTCATCCACATATATAAATTCATGTTGAATTTCTGCAGCATCCATTTGCAAGACTCTCTGAAACACAGTAAAATACAATAGGATGTTATTCAATATCTATTGCACAGTATTTTTTTGTGCCAGAACATTATGAGCAGTGCATAATACCACACCATAGTAAGATGAACAATACATACCTCCACATACTCATTGCGCAGATGTTTCACTCTCTCTGAATTTCTGTCAAATGGTACCCGATACAGTTGCTTCATGTATATTTGATTTTTCTTGAGAATTCGACCTAATGTTGACAGAGAGACTCGTTGGATGTTATTGAAAATATGGTCATCATTGATGATATTGGCTTGGATTTCTCACAGCCTGATACAATTATTGGTCAAAACCATGTTCACAATGGCAGCCTCTTGTGCACGAGTGAACATAGGGCCCCTTCCACCTTATGTAAAAAAATAAATAAATAAAAACAAATACACATGCAGCCTACTGTCAAATGTCACAGTAAACAATATTGATGATAAGTACAGCAAGCTTCAGTTTCAATGTACTGTGTGGTTAGCTTACCGGTTTTCTCGATGAAATGTCCGAACTACTGACGCAACAATATTTCTACTGAGATTTGGTTGAACTCTTTGTCCAGCTTCCATCAGTGTCAGTCTATGGTTGATAACATGGTCAATAAGTGTTGCACGGTTGTCTTGAGTCGAATTTGGTCCTCGTCTTCTTTGTTCAGGTTCTATCAACTCTTCAAGTCCTTCTCTACCTCTTCCTAAGCCTCTTTCTCTATCTCCTTCATCTCCTCTTTGAGCGCCCCCTCTCATTCTTCTTCTTCTTCTTCTTCTTCTTCTTCTTCTTCTTCTTCTTCTTCTTCTAGCTCCTTCTCTTCTTCTTCTTCTTGCCTTTTATAGCACACCTGAGTGCTGCTTTTCCAATTAGCACATGTGTGCTTCCACACCTGGTGGATGTGATTATCCAATTCGTTCATTAGTGTGGTCATTGGCAATCCGGGGCTTTGTAATGACAAGGAAGTAACCTCACAATCCTTATCTGTGTCTAAGGTGTGAAAATGTGTGTAGAGTTTTACAAATCACCGTGTGTAATGTTTTGCAAAAATGGTGAAGCAGACATTGCGTGTAATGTTGTGCAAATCTGTGGAGGTGTTTTGCTCATTGGAGTAGAATTTTGCAAATTGTGTGGAAATTTTTATTTTAGTGTGTAAACAATCGTAAAAAACTGTAACATCATAGACCAGGGGCGGCGAACTCCGGTCCTGGAGAGCCGCAGCCCTGCAGAGTTCAGCTCCAACCCTAATTAAAACTCACCTGCCTGTAGCTTTTTAGTAACCCTTCAGACCTTGATTAGCTTGTTCAGGTGTGTTTGATTAGGGTTGAAGCAAAACTCTGCAGGGCTGAGGCTCTCCAGGACCGACGTTCGCCACCCTTGTCATAGACCATCAATTTGGATTCGTCAGCACCTGGTGAGAGTTCCCTGCGGGGCATTGGTATTATCCCAGCAAGCAATTTTGCGTTTAAAAGACATCTATTAGCCATCTAAACACAGCCCAGACGTCTTGGCTAAAAGAAGGCTAAATTTGGGCTGTCAGTTAAAATTTAATAGACGTCTAACCATAGCCCAAGAATAGACTAGTCATCAATTAGACCGCTATTAAACAATTACATATATACGTCTAATAGACGGTGAATATGGGTCTAGGCTAAAACAAGGCTAAATTTGGGCTGTCAGTGAAAATGTAATAGACGTCTAACCATAGTCCAAGAATAGACCAGTCATCAAATAGGCCGCTAATAAATGCCTACATATATACATCTAATAGACAACAAAATGGCAATCCATCCAAACAAATTAAATATACAGATTTTATTAAGAATTTTTTTTTTAACAATTTAAGACAATACAAAATGTTAAAAATACAAAAGAATTAATGACAAAATAAAATTTTACAAATATAATACACTTAAATATAAATATTATGATCAAAAAATTCTGGAATTTTTAACAACTTAAGATAATAAAATATAAAAATGAAAAAATAAAATATTTTAAATAACTTAAGATATTTAAAAGAAAAAAAAATCTAATACAAATCAAGAGCATGTTATCACATTTAACATTAAAACATTACGAATAAATGACAACATAAAAAAAAGATTAACCCTTTTGTTGGTTTACTTATTTTAACAAATAAAGCAGCCAACATTGAACTTAAAGGAAATTATTAATTATTGGTTTTATTTCTTGTTTAAAATGCTTCCCAACTGCATTCCTCAAGTCCAACTCTGTTGCTGCCAGGAAGTTGGTAATCAAAGCATCTGCCAAATAAGAAAGAAAAGAAAAAAAAGCACAAGAAAAGCTTGACATAATTTTTTTACTTTAATTACACTAATTGTGACAGGGAGTCATTCTCTTTTGCTTGGATGCCTACTAAAAACAAAAATGAGGTTAATGCACTATTTTAATACTGCTGCAAACTTTTTATAATTGATCACTGTTTTAAAATCGATTGAGTTTGTAAACACGTACGAATGATAAAACTTTTACTCTATTAAATTTTGCAATTAATCCTCTGAACACATGCGTGCTGAACCCTGGGCCTAGTCACGGATCACTGTCAACTACGATCTGCTCCCTTCACTAAAATGTCACGGTTCCTAAACATGATAACAAATAATATTGATAAATAATGAACACAGATAACAAAAACCCAGATACTTACAAGACCAAGTAGGAATGTCCTTTATCGTTTGTTGTTTGCCCGCTGCTCTTTGACAGGTAAACTTAGTGCTCTCTCGTGTAAAAACAAAATTCAAAACACAACACTGATTTCTACTAACTCTCATGTCTTGCGTTGCCAGTAGTCATGTATCAGTAGGGCTACAATTGCCATTTAGCGGTTGAGAATTGTAATTGCATTTTTATTTATAAAATGAAAGACAGTCTTATCACTTGCATTTGATAAGAAGCTGCGTGGGCGAAAAATACATGTAAACAATTTTAAGGCTATTTTGGCTATGCTCATCACTGGTCTGGTTACAGGTATAGGACTCTAGTATGGAACAAGATGGCACCGCAAATGGCAGCCAGGATACTGAGCTCCGTGATTCTTCTGATGTTTTTATTTGTTTGTTCTGTGTTTTGTCATTCTTCTACTATACGTTTTACCAGAGACGAAC
>NW_015507070.1:87817-89417 GCF_001515645.1 Sinocyclocheilus grahami
AATACCACACCATAGTAAGATGAACAATACATACCTCCACATACTCATTGCGCAGATGTTTCACTCTCTCTGAATTTCTGTCAAATGGTACCCGATACAGTTGCTTCATGTATATTTGATTTTTCTTGAGAATTCGACCTAATGTTGACAGAGAGACTCGTTGGATGTTATTGAAAATATGGTCATCATTGATGATATTGGCTTGGATTTCTCGCAGCCTGATACAATTATTGGTCAAAACCATGTTCACAATGGCAGCCTCTTGTGCACGAGTGAACATAGGGCCCCTTCCACCTTGGTGTCCTCGACCCTCAATCCTATGTAAAAAAAAAATATATTAAACAAATACACATGCAGCCTACTGTCAAATGTCACAGTAAACAATATTGATGATAAGTACAGCAAGCTTCAGTTTCAATGTACTGTGTGGTTAGCTTACCGGTTTTCTCGATGAAATGTCCGAACTACTGACGCAACAATATTTCTACTGAGATTTGGTTGAACTCTTTGTCCAGCTTCCATCAGTGTCAGTCTATGGTTGATAACATGGTCAATAAGTGTTGCACGGTTGTCTTGAGTCGAATTTGGTCCTCGTCTTCTTTGTTCAGGTTCTATCAACTCTTCAAGTCCTTCTCTACCTCTTCCTAAGCCTCTTTCTCTATCTCCTTCATCTCCTCTTTGAGCGCCCCCTCTCATTCTTCTTCTTCTTCTTCTTCTTCTTCTTCTTCTTCTTCTTCTTCTTCTTCTTCTTCTTCTTCTTCTTCTTCTTCTTCTTCTTCTTCTTCTTCTTCTTCTTCTAGCTCCTTCCATTTTTGTTGAAAACAGGTGAACTCACCTCCTGCCTTTTATAGCACACCTGAGTGCTGCTTTTCCAATTAGCACATGTGTGCTTCCACACCTGGTGGATGTGATTATCCAATTCGTTCATTAGTGTGGTCATTGGCAATCCGGGGCTTTGTAATGACAAGGAAGTAACCTCACAATCCTTATCTGTGTCTAAGGTGTGAAAATGTGTGTAGAGTTTTACAAATCACCGTGTGTAATGTTTTGCAAAAATGGTGAAGCAGACATTGCGTGTAATGTTGTGCAAATCTGTGGAGGTGTTTTGCTCATTGGAGTAGAATTTTGCAAATTGTGTGGAAATTTTTATTTTAGTGTGTAAACAATCGTAAAAAACTGTAACATCATAGACCAGGGGCGGCGAACTCCGGTCCTGGAGAGCCGCAGCCCTGCAGAGTTCAGCTCCAACCCTAATTAAAACTCACCTGCCTGTAGCTTTTTAGTAACCCTTCAGACCTTGATTAGCTTGTTCAGGTGTGTTTGATTAGGGTTGAAGCAAAACTCTGCAGGGCTGAGGCTCTCCAGGACCGACGTTCGCCACCCTTGTCATAGACCATCAATTTGGATTCGTCAGCACCTGGTGAGAGTTCCCTGCGGGGCATTGGTATTATCCCAGCAAGCAATTTTGCGTTTAAAAGACATCTATTAGCCATCTAAACACAGCCCAGACGTCTTGGCTAAAAGAAGGCTAAATTTGGGCTGTCAGTTAAAATTTAATAGACGTCTAACCATAGCCCAAGAATAGACTAGTCATCAATTA
>NW_015507070.1:89483-91425 GCF_001515645.1 Sinocyclocheilus grahami
AGGCTAAATTTGGGCTGTCAGTGAAAATCTAATAGAGGTCTAATCATAGCCCATTTATAGACTAGTCATCAAATAGACGGCTATTAAACGACTACATATATACATCTAATAGACAACAAAATGGCAATCCATCCAAACAAATTAAATATACAGATTTTATTAAGAATTTTTTTTTTAACAATTTAAGACAATACAAAATGTTAAAAATACAAAAGAATTAATGACAAAATAAAATTTTACAAATATAATACACTTAAATATAAATATTATGATCAAAAAATTCTGGAATTTTTAACAACTTAAGATAATAAAATATAAAAATGAAAAAATAAAATATTTTAAATAACTTAAGATATTTAAAAGAAAAAAAAATCTAATACAAATCAAGAGCATGTTATCACATTTAACATTAAAACATTACGAATAAATGACAACATAAAAAAAAGATTAACCCTTTTGTTGGTTTACTTATTTTAACAAATAAAGCAGCCAACATTGAACTTAAAGGAAATTATTAATTATTGGTTTTATTTCTTGTTTAAAATGCTTCCCAACTGCATTCCTCAAGTCCAACTCTGTTGCTGCCAGGAAGTTGGTAATCAAAGCATCTGCCAAATAAGAAAGAAAAGAAAAAAAAGCACAAGAAAAGCTTGACATAATTTTTTTACTTTAATTACACTAATTGTGACAGGGAGTCATTCTCTTTTGCTTGGATGCCTACTAAAAACAAAAATGAGGTTAATGCACTATTTTAATACTGCTGCAAACTTTTTATAATTGATCACTGTTTTAAAATCGATTGAGTTTGTAAACACGTACGAATGATAAAACTTTTACTCTATTAAATTTTGCAATTAATCCTCTGAACACATGCGTGCTGAACCCTGGGCCTAGTCACGGATCACTGTCAACTACGATCTGCTCCCTTCACTAAAATGTCACGGTTCCTAAACATGATAACAAATAATATTGATAAATAATGAACACAGATAACAAAAACCCAGATACTTACAAGACCAAGTAGGAATGTCCTTTATCGTTTGTTGTTTGCCCGCTGCTCTTTGACAGGTAAACTTAGTGCTCTCTCGTGTAAAAACAAAATTCAAAACACAACACTGATTTCTACTAACTCTCATGTCTTGCGTTGCCAGTAGTCATGTATCAGTAGGGCTACAATTGCCATTTAGCGGTTGAGAATTGTAATTGCATTTTTATTTATAAAATGAAAGACAGTCTTATCACTTGCATTTGATAAGAAGCTGCGTGGGCGAAAAATACATGTAAACAATTTTAAGGCTATTTTGGCTATGCTCATCACTGGTCTGGTTACAGGTATAGGACTCTAGTATGGAACAAGATGGCACCGCAAATGGCAGCCAGGATACTGAGCTCCGTGATTCTTCTGATGTTTTTATTTGTTTGTTCTGTGTTTTGTCATTCTTCTACTATACGTTTTACCAGAGACGAACTCCTTAACATTAAGCAACACATCCCAGACAATATTTTTCAGTTTTTTGATTATTCGGACGTTTTGTTGGACATTCTAGTCGGAGGTACAGCTCTGTTGTTCAAACACGCGTGCAGACGCAGAAGAGGGAAACGCGCCGGCGCCCTGGTGAAGCTCCGCGCGGGCGGCTTTCGGACTGCACTCCCAAGCATTCATCTCGCGAATGTCCGTTCCCTTCCTAACAAAACGGACGAATTTCTCCTCACCCTCACCAACAAGGACTTTTCAAACTCTGCTGCACTGTGCTTCACTGAAATCTGGCTGAGTAAAACCCTTCTGGACAACAAGCTTCATCTGCCGGACTACCAGCTGTTCAGAGCGGATCACATCGCGGTGTTAACGGGGAAAACCAGAGGTGGTTGATTGTGTTTCTACATCAACGAAAGTTGGTGTTCAGATGTAACAATGCTGAAAAAGGTATGCTGTCCTAACTTA
>NW_015507070.1:91746-96237 GCF_001515645.1 Sinocyclocheilus grahami
ACATGTGACTTATCAGGTCTTAATCATTTATTGTGAATGTATTTTGAATAACTATTGAATAGTTTAAGAATTGTTATTCATGTTTAGTATGTGTGTGTTTGAATCTTCATGCTTGAAACGTTTCTTCCAATCAATTCTTGGTCAAATGTATCATATTCTCGTTATAGAAATCATGTCCAAAATCTTATTTTGCAAGAGCGGGAAAACCAAAACCATGTGAATAATGAGATAACAGTTGATTTATGAATGGGAAGGAGAAACATTGCAACACCCCGAGCTACAATTGGTCGAGACACCATTTGGGGTGTGTTAAACAGCCTGGTTTAAGTACTAGAAACACCATCAAACTTGGCGTTTTGTCTTGCTCTTGGCTCTCTCCTTCAACCCCCTTCTTTGCTCGCTCTTTGTTTTTACTCTCCTCTTTTTAGTCATAGCTTTGAGCTATGCTTTTAATCATGCTTCTTTAGCTTTTGAGCGTGCTCTGGCTTACACGCCAGCTCCTCCAAAACCATGAGGAGAAACGCCACCTAGTCTCGTCAAACTTTACTTCTATTTCTTTAGTGGCTCGTTCACTGAATCGCTGGCCGTCTCAGTGACCAGCCGTAAAACAGTGATTCCGTCCTAATTCCCTTACATATTAATGGTGGAGTTCCCTTTAAAATCTTAAATGATTCCCTTTTAGCTAAATTGACCTGTTTCCCTTACAGTACATTATTACATTTTTTATTTTATTTTATTATACTAGTGTTATATTACATCCCTACTGTGTTATTCCGATGTATGTCTGCACTATGTTTGTACTTTCTTCTACACTGGAAGCTCCTGTCGTCAAGTCAAATTCCTTGTGTGTGTAAACATACTTGGTTATAAAGCTCTTCTGATTCTAATTCTATAGCCAAGCCGTTAAAATTAGACCACATATTACCTCGATTTCGCCAGGTGGGCTAAAAGCAGACTACACGTAGCCTATCCAGTTTAGAGCTAAAGCGTGGCTACATATAGACCATGTCATGAAATTACACTTATATCTTTGTAGATATTATTGACAGTGTGAACATGATGGGATATCAACCATATCATGCGCTGCCTGGCCAAAAACTACAGTGAATCAGGTTTGACTATAAGTGGGCAACAGATAGCCGCTCTGACTACAAGCTTAATCGTGGCTACGCACAGGCTAGGTATTGAACATGTCAAAGAAATAAAACCAAACACCTTGTAAACGCTGTTACTTTTCTTTATATCTTTGTAGATATTATTGACAGTGTGAACATGATGGGATATCAACCATATCATGCGCTGCCTGGCCAAAAACTACAGTGAATCAGGTTTGACTATAAGTGGGCAACAGATAGCCGCTCTGACTACAAGCTTAATCGTGGCTACGCACAGGCTAGGTATTGAACATGTCAAAGAAATAAAACCAAACACCTTGTAAACGCTGTTACTTTTCTTACATGATGGAATAGCATACATCTCACAAGTTATTTTGCCAAAAAACGACATGAAACCAAATTCAAGGTTATTTGGGCTAGAAGTGGGTTACGCATAGCCGGACTATATTGGGTCTATACTTAACCGAGACGTTGAAAGGACGGCTATTGCTTGCTGGGATGACGGTGTTGTTGTTTGGCGGCTGGACTTTATTGACTGTGTTGGGGGTGTTCGTAATTTGGAATAGTGTACGTTACCCCTTTGATATGTCTACACCATTTGCTTGTAGCAGTGTGTTAGTCAACTACACTGCTTCAGAACTCAAGTGTTTGAAGTGTTGACCCGGGTCTCACCTGACGTCAATCACTTATTTATGATGCGCGATGCGCTGAGTTGGGGATCCTTCGTCGTTCGAGATATGTTCCCTGGGGTTCACGGTCAAGTTGTTCAGCTTCCACTGAAAATTCTGGGCCTATACCTGTTATGGGGTCTACATAGCGGCATGCCCCGCTTCGGAAACAATTGCAGTGTGGTGTAAATTTGGATTCTCTTTGTTCCTTATCAAAGACAGCCTTTCATGACTCCTCTTTACTGGGAAAGAACACAACACCACTTATGGAGGGTTGCTGTGATTTTTAAGAACTTGTTTTCATGCAGGCCTCTTTCAATAGATGTTTACTCCAGTTTAAGGTTTAGTTTGTGAAGTGGATTTATCAAAACCTTTTCTTTGTGCCTTGATTTACAGAGCGCCAAAATCCAATAAGGATTTTTTAACAGAGTTCTCTGATTTTTTTAATCTATCTTAGCCACAAAATCTGAATTTTTTTTGCTTCTAGGCGATTTCAATGTACATGTGTGCTGTCCGCAAAAGCCACTTGTAAGAGAATTCACTTAACTTTTAGACTCTTTCAACTTTACACAATTTATTTCTGGTCCTACAGATATGCATAGCCACACACTTGACCTTGTTATATCATCAGGTTTTCTTATAACAAACATTGAGGTCCGTGATGCTGGTTTGTCTGATCACCTGCCAATAATATTTGATTGTTCTATTGCTGTTTTAAAATCTGAAAGTAGGCCTTCTACATATCTGCCCAGAGTTAAAAACTATTCTACTGCTGTACAGGTTACAAAGGTTTTTGCATAACTCTCAGCAGGTGTCATGACACAGTTTTCTGATGTGGATGGTTTGGTCTATAGTTTCAATACATCTTGTACTGGGATTTTAAATGAAATTGCCCCCTCAAAGCCTGGAATCTAGAAAACAGCCTTGGATTAATAGAGAAGTTTTTGTTCTACAGAAGGAGTGTAGAAGGGCAGAAAGAAAATAGAAAAAGGACAAATTACAAGTTTCTTATCAGTTATTGCAAAATTCTTCGGTCAAATTTCAAGAGGTAGCGGGATCGATGCCTGCATTCTCCAAGCTGGGACTTGCCCTTTACTCTCACTTCCCTAAAGAGACAGGCTGTGTGTTGATGCTCCTTATGTGAGCTTTTGGGGCTCACTTCTGGCAAAAAAAAATTCAGACCGGGTCCTGCGCAAATTGGTGGCAAAATAGGGATTTGAATTTGGATCACTGAATTCAAAGTCCAGATTGATAACCACCACACCATGGAAATCTGGAATCTAAAGAGGGACCTTTTGATCTTCAGTCTAACGCTCTCTCAACTGAGCTATTTCAGCCACAACTCCAAACCGTTAAGCCAGCGGGGATTTCTGTGAGATTGTCACATTGCCAGAAGAGGAGAGATGAGCTCCCAGAGAAGAAAAGCAGCTAGCCCATACGGGTATCTAACCCGTGTAGCAAATCAGCTCAAAGGGGAAATATGAATAATTAATCATAACTAGTTATAATTAATTATAAATATTTAGATCCGCTGTAAGTATTTACTTGACCTCTCAGGGTCAACTGTCTGTCAATTCTAAGAACGTTAATTTCCTAGTTAAGGAACATGTACAATTCTACACAGAGCCTGTAGCATAAATCTGCATGATTAAGGGACTCCAGTTATGAGCAAGCAATGACCAACGTCAAGTGTGATACAAGTAAAACTTTAGACTTGAATAGACAACAACGAGCGATGTCAAAGGTGCAGAACAATCGAGCACACACCTGCCACACACGGCTGGGAGACAGTGGTGGCTCTCTGGCTGTTGGTGCCTCCAGGAGTGGTTGTGGTGCCGTGGTGGATGCTGTCAAGTGGTGCGATGTGGTGATGTAGGCTGTAGCAAGGTGTGGGTCCTCAAGCTTATGCAGTAGGTGTCGAGGCTGTGTGTCCTGTCATCCTGAAGTGAGTTGGTCTGGGTAAGATGGTTGTTTGTCGATGTTGTTAGCCAGTAGGCTATCCGTGGTACCCGCGATGTGGAACAGCCGGGTTAGACTCTCACTGGTGAGAGTGCAGGTGGTTCCAGGTATTCCAGGGAATTGTTATAGAGATTCTGTAGTGTGCAGAGAATTTCAGACTGACCTAGTGATGATGGCAGGAGAGCAGCAGGTGGTTGTTAGGCCTCTGTTTTGCTCAAACGTCACTAGAAATCTGATGTTTGCGGTGTCGCTTGGCTCTTGTGGCGGCACCGACTTGAGCTTGCCTGAGTTGTGTTGGTCGAGGTTTCGCTGTTGGGCATGTGGGCCCGTTGCTCAATCCAACGTTGTCTGGCTGCTTCTGGGGTGTCGACCGGTTTCAAGGGATGCTCCTCCCTTGGAGGGGTCTGATGCTGTGTTGCGTCAAGCAAGGAGTCAGAAGTTTGTCCTTATCAGTACTCCTTAGTTGAGTTTTGTTCTTTTGCAAGTGTCAGCAGCTCCTGTAACTCAGAAGTAGGCGTGTCCAGCTGTCCTTGTGTAGCCTCTACTGGCTAGGGGCTTTCTGTAGAAGGGTTTTGCATTGTGGCAATGCTGGGTGCCTTCTGGTGCCCGCTTTGGATTCTGAGTTGTGAAGTTCAGAATCAGTGGGGTTTGACAAACACCTTTAGTGGAGGCCTTGTGCTTGTTAAAGGCCTTCTGTGTCAGGTCACGCAGTTGTTGATTAGGCATTGTGCGGCAGGCCATAATGCCTA
>NW_015507070.1:96868-99413 GCF_001515645.1 Sinocyclocheilus grahami
ATCCCCCCCTTTCGAACGTTGTTGTCCATAGAATAGATAACAACGAGCGATGTCAAGGTGCAGAACAATCGAACACACACCTGCCACTCACGGCTGGGAGACAGTGGTGGCTCTCTGGCTGTTGGTGCCTCCAGGAGTGGTTGTGGTGCCGTGGTGGATGCTGTCAGGTGGTGCGCTGTGGTGATGTAGGCTGTAGCAAGGTGTGGGTCCTCGAGCTTATGCAGCAGGTGTCGAGGCTGTGTCACCTGTCATCCTGAAGTGAGTTAGTCCGGGTAGGATGTTTTTGTTGATGCTGTTAGCCAGTAGGCTATCTGTGGTACCCACGATGTGGTGAGAGTGCAGGTGGTTCCAGGGATTGCAGGTAATTGTTATGGAGATTTTGTAGTGTGCAGAGAGTTTCAGACTGACCTAGTGATGATGGCAGGAGAGCAGCAGGTGGTTGTGAGCCCTCTGCTTTGCTCAACGTCACTAGAAATCCGATGTTTGCGGTGTCGCTTGGCTCTTGTGGCGGCACCGACTTGAGCTTGCCTGAGTTGTGTTGGTCGAGGTTTCGCTGTTGGGCATGTGGGCCCGTTGCTCAATCCAACGTTGTCTGGCTGCTTCTGGGGTGTCGACCGGTTTCAAGGGATGCTCCTCCCTTGGAGGTGTCTGATGCTGTGTTGCGTCAAGCAAGGAGTCAGAAGTTTGTCCTTATCAGTACTCCTTAGTTGAGTTTTGTTCTTTTGCAAGTGTCAGCAGCTCCTGTAACTCAGAAGTAGGCGTGTCCAGCTGTCCTTGTGTAGCCTCTACTGGCTAGGGGCTTTCTGTAGAAGGGTTTTGCATTGTGGCAATGCTGGGTGCCTTCTGGTGCCCACTTTGGATTCTGAGTTGTGAAGTTCAGAATCAGTGGGGTCTGACAAACACCTTTAGTGGAGGCCTTGTGCTTGTTAAAGGCCTTCTGTGTCAGGTCACGCAGTTGTTGATTAGGCATTGTGCGGCAGGCCATAATGCCTAGATGGTGACTTACACTAGGATGGAGGTTTTGGAGGAAAAGGCTCTTGCAGCTGGTGTCCTCCCCCATCCCAGTGTAATTTCGAGCTCCGAAGTAAGCTCGTCGAAGTCTGTGGTAGTAACCATGGGGAGTTTCATGCCGGCCCTGTTTGGTGTCTAGGGCAGCGATCAGTCCATGTTCAGACTCTGGGTCTGAGAGTTCCTTTATGATGGCTTGTTTAAGCTTCTGGTGAGGCAGGATCAGTTCCTTTGATGTCCTCAGGATCTCTGCAGTATTTAGGTTGCCAGATGTATTGTCTCTGGCAAGCTCGTTGGGGTCTGTGGGGCCACACGGTGTGTGTGTCTGTAGTGATCCTCTGGAAGGGTCCCTGCCCCACCCCCCAGTGGCTGCTGGCTGGTGATGTGTGAACAGTGGGCTCTCGCCCCCCCGTTCACCTTGTGGTCTCCAAGCATATTTCAGTTCTTCGCTTCATTTGACTTTACCTGATTGGTGTTTGGAGTTGTCTTGCTGCTGAGCAAGGACTTGGATTTCAGCTCGGGATGCTTGCAGGTGGCAGTCATAGGCGTTAACTCAAGTGTCTTTCTCATTAAGTTCCACATACACTGTTTTTTAACAGTGATTTTGTGTGAAACAGTTCTTTTGCCAAGTCCTGTCTGGTGGCTTTTTCAAGCTGCTCTCTGTGTTCAGCAGCTGTTAGTGCCTCCTGAAGGCTGGTGATTTCCTTCTGTTGCACCATTCTGTGAAGGTTCCTTGCATCAGTTTTGTGCTTTCTCTCGTGCAGGTGTCAGTTCTCTGTAGAACTCTGTGACTTGCAGTTTCAGCTCATTTACCTCCTTTCTGAGGCCCTTGAGTGTGTGGGCCGAGGAGAGGATGATGCTGGTCAGGTCCTGGTGGTTCAGGCTGGGTGACAGGTGTCCACTTGTGTTGCAGTCTCGCTGTTCCTTTCGCTGCCATTGCAGGTCGTTGGCTGCTTTGAGCTGAAGGATGTCCATTACAGTGCTCTGCTGGGTTTCCAGGTGGTCCTGGTGAGCTGGCAGGGCTGGATGTCTGTGGAATGTCTGCGACATACTGGCACACTCAAAAGAAAAGGAAGAAGGAAGATTTTTCCTATTTAGCTTTTTTTTTTTTTTGCTAGGAGATATGGCTAAGCAGGTGTCACTTGTGGGTGATGCTGCAATAGACTGAAGATGGTGATGGTAAAATAACTAAAATAAGGTAAAAGTAAATTGAAAAGGTCCTAATAGCTGTAGGAAACCTAAAAGGAAAAGTAAATAAACAAATTGATTGAATTAAATCTCAGATTTAATAAAAATCAATTTAGCTGAATTGGTACATTCATGTTAAACAAATGTAAATAAATGCAATGAAATCAAAGAGAGGTAGAATAAAGTCAAAACAAAAATAAACAATAACACAAGTAAAACCAAAGTATGTGGGGAGGGACTGACCGAACTGAATCCAAAGAGAAGGTGATAGCATAAACAGAAAGTGAAACCAGGAGTGAGGGGGAGAGAGAGAGAGAGGAGTGGTTTGAAAGTTACACTTTACACACAC
>NW_015507070.1:99628-100434 GCF_001515645.1 Sinocyclocheilus grahami
GTCAAAACAAAAATAAACAATAACACAAGTAAAACCAAAGTATGTGGGGAGGGACTGACCGAACTGAATCCAAAGAGAAGGTGATAGCATAAACAGAAAGTGAAACCAGGAGTGACGGGGATAGAGAGAGAGAGAGAGAGAGAGGAGTGGTTTGAAAGTTACACTTTACACACACGTATCTAAGTGTTTGTCGGATGCTAACAGCTAGCAGTTGAGGTAAAGGGCTTAGCTTAAATGCCTGTGCGGCTGCTAAAGAGTTAGCGTTGGCTACACACAGTTCTTTGTTTACACAAAGGTCTGTGAAGTGGTTTCTGTTGTCAGATTATCCCGGAAGAGTCTGCTCACACTTCCGGGGTCACTTGTTGCTAGGAGACCAATGCAAGCTCACATCAGGTGCAAGTGGAGCAGAACTTGCACTGCTGTGAACATGCATGGGAAACTCATGCGGGGCATAACAGTCAGTTATGACATGTCCCATACAACTTCATTCACAAATCAAAACAGCACATTCACTTCACAGGCAATGGTGAATTCATAGTTAGCTACGCTAGAATAACACCATTAATTTGATGTAAATGTTTCATATGAGCGGATCAATATGAATACAATGATACGTAACATATAATAAGGCCTTAAATCAGTGAAATGAGGAGCATCGCTCAGATCACCTACAACAGTGCTGAAAAAGGGGATTTCTTCGCCCAAGATCAGATCGATTTATTCTGGTACCATTTATATGGGGTTGCTAATCTGAGATTCCTTCGTCAGAAAAGGCATACCCTCTACTAACAACAGAAATTAGGATT
>NW_015507070.1:100444-100737 GCF_001515645.1 Sinocyclocheilus grahami
AATCAGGTTAGTTTCTTATCGTACGATTTAAACACATTATAGCACTGAAAACTTTCTACTGCTTGTAGGAAGGCACATTCAAGCTATAGTTTTATCTGATTTTGATCAGAAACTGGTATGCGTATGTATAAATGTCACTAAACTTATGAGACGGACACATAAGATTAATTACTGGGTCTGCTTGCAAGCAATGTTTAAAACGACACCACCGTTCTAAATTACTGCTAGTACTGCATAAAGTAGGAAACTATTATTTTCCTGGCCATGTGAATGCTGGGATTTTTCTGGCTAGC
>NW_015507070.1:101048-110895 GCF_001515645.1 Sinocyclocheilus grahami
AGGTGCTCTTGCTGTTCAGCAGCTGTCAGAGCCTTTTGAAGTCTATTGATTTCCTCCTGTAACTCCATTCTGCTGGGGTCCTTGTGGGATACCGCCGGGATCTGTTGCTTGAGTTCATTTACCTCCTGTTTCAGACCCATGAAGTTGTGGGCCAGGAAGATGATTATCTTGGTGAGCTCTTTGTATCCATAACTCTCGCTTGAGTTCTGAGTCAGTAGTCTCACAACGCCTGGCCAGTCCTCTTGGTCTGCCATCTGGGCAGTTAGACTGAGCATCTGCAACATTTGGGCAAACTTGTGTTGAGAGTAAGGGCTAGAGACTAATACAAGATCAAACAGAGTGTGGAGCTAGATAGAGGAGGGAAAAGTAAGAGCGAGAGCATTCCTATTCAGATTATGCTTATTACTTGGTGCTCAGGACTATAGTTATGCCCTAGTATTTGTCTAGATGACTTGTGTAACAGGGTCATAAAATTAGAGCACATGTTGAAAATAAACAAATCAAAAATAGAAGTGTCTCTGGTTCCTTTTGAGGTTCAGAAAGAACATCAAATCAAAGTGGAACAAAAGGGGGCATAACATGTAAATTGATTTAAAATTAGCTGACTGCTATTATTAAAACAGGGTAATCAATCTGGTATTAGGAACAATCAGTAAAACTAGTTATTAAGTGTAAGATTTGTCTTGGGCAACACACCATGGCTGGTCACAGCTGCTGCGTTTTCAGCTCCCATGCCGAGGCCGTACCATGTGTGTGCCCCGCCTCCATAGCGTGTTATTCACTGTGTTACTAAAAACACCCAATAACTTAATCATTCTTCTCTAGATAGACAATTAAAATGTAATCAAATTTAGATTTAATTAACTAGTAACTGAGCAATAGCATTCAGTAAGGATACATCTAAGATTGTTACATTTGCTGAGACAAATTGAAGATGGGGAAACATAGAAAAAGAACAAAAAAAAGAAAGTGAAAAATCAGAAACCAGGGATTAGGTTAAGTTCAAATTACTTCACACTGCATACACACATGCTGTATTTAAAAGCTTCAAGTAAATGGTTGCTAACCCCTAATTGTTAAAGCTATTTGGTAGCTTAGCCTAAGAAGAAACTATGCTAAGTTGTGTTAAGGTGGTTTGTTTACAACATGGCATCACCAGGTGACGCTTGTGCTATGTGGAGTTAGCGCTTCCTGTGACAAGTTGTTGTCATGGTAACCAATGCATGCCAGTGCAATTCAAGCAGTTTAGTGTCTGCCTGTTTCAAAGATGTTGCCCACAGTTTTAAAATGTGGTGCTTTCAGTCCTTCAAGACTTGTTGCATTAAATAAGCACTTCTGTGAGTGCTTCTCTAATTTAACAATAAACTTCTTGCACTTGTTTAAAGAATAACAAAACGGGTTTACTGTAAGTTAAAGCCGGTTTAAACATATATGTAGTTATGTGTGTCTCACATGAATACGAAAGTACAGTATTAAACCTTTAGTTTCACTCGGCGAGTGAAACACAGTAATGACCACCAGGTTGCCAGGCTTGTATATATACAGTCAAAGTGTAGATGAATTGCATCAATCTAATTATAATCTATAAGACCTTTATGCTGTAGAAAGAGGAGCATCACTCAAATGTACCTTGATATAACTGTACTGAGATTTCTTCTTCAGAAACAATTTAAACAATACTGCAATTTTGTGATTTCTTCACTAAAGAAAATTAATACTTTATGGTACAGTTTGGACATGCCGCTGAGCTGAGATTCCTTCGTCAGACCAGACTCATGCTTTAATACTGAAATTAGGGTTTCTTCTCTAAAATCAGATTAACCTTACACTGATACCATTAAGCATGAAATACATAAAGACTCTTTCAATCATAATAGAGGTACCAATTCAAGCCCCTACTTTATCTGCATTTAAACAATCCAGCAAATATGGACACAAATGCGTATCTCAAGTCACGCCCTATTCTAACCTGGACTATCAAGCACACACTTTTAGGTTGACAGTGTTTAAGCTCATAACCTTTGTTTTATCATGCCTCGCGTCCTCCACCATTCTGTAGCGAATCAGCTCAAAGGGGAAATAGGAATAATTAATCATAACTAGTTATAATTAATTATAAATATTTAGATCCGCTGTAATTATTTACTTGACCTCTCAGGGTCAACTGTCTGTCAATTCTAAGAACATTCATTTCCTGGTTAAGGGAAAAAACTTCCTTACTGTACAATACTTACACAGAGCATGTAGCAGAAATCTGCATGATTAGGGACTGCGGTTATGAGCAAACAATGAACAACCTCACGTGTTATACAAGTAAGACTTTATTAACTACATAAACACTTAAACTAGTCTAACATACACATACACACACACACGCATACAGTTGGTATAGGAACAGGATTAAAGCTTAGACAGTTAAGAGAAAAGATATAAAGCATGAAGCTATGGGACCATTGGATATTCAGCAGATCTACAGCCTGAAGGAAACATCAGCTTCTTAGTTCAAACACACCTTTCTAAAAAAATGGCAAATTATACTTAATGTATCAATTAATAAGACTAAGTTTGATACTTGCACGTCTTGTCTGTCTGACAGCGAGTCCTGATGCAATCTGAAGGCTCAAGTTGAACTTTGCTGAAGTTGGTTGATGGAAAGAACCAGTTTGAGTCAGATGACCTTGGTGAATGGAAAGTCAAGGCCCGAGGCCTGGCGCGAACTTAGGGTGTCCTTAGGAGCGTTCTAGCTCACATCTTCTCAGAATCTACAGAACCGCAGACCGCAGGCGGGTCACTGATGTAAGGCCTTTAAGGTCTGAGAAGATTCACGCCTCTCAAGATGGGCTTGTCCAATGAGAAAGCCTGAAATCCCAAGTGGGAGGTTGCAATTACTGGAGGGTTTTACGACCCTTTGTGTGAGGGCATGGTAATTTGCAAATGTAATTCGCTTGGGTGTTGATGCACAAACTAGTAAAGATTCTTAGAACACTAATATGTTGCATAGGTACTGTAAGAGCCATTTTTGTCTTTACTGTGAATTATGTACGTGTATGCCCAGTAGGGGTCACTCTTGGGTGATTGTTCACAGAATATAGGTGGGAACCTTCTTTCAGGTAACAGGTGTTGCTGGAGGGAAGGTGCACACAGTTTTTTTACCGCTACACTAGGCTGTTTGTACCACGCTATGCAAGTCGTTGTAAAGGTGAAGGACAGGTTTGTTGACTGTTTGTTTGGATTCTTGCCTATATGGAAATGAAGACCGGTAACCATAAAGAAAATAATTAACTTTACGAATTAGTTTCATTATCGCTTCGATCCTTCTTTTGACTTTCTGTGGATTATGGAGGCATCTGAAAGTGAGCACAGGCCTATGGAAACGCCACAGTTGAATGTTTTAAATTACGTTGATGTTCAAATGGACAAAGAAAAAGTGTTGTGAAATTAACTCCTAAAGCATTTGTTGCAAAGTTTGAAAGGTTGCAGAGTGATAGAAAATCTGTGTTACCTAAAGCTACTAATTTAAGAAAAAGTATGCAAGGTCTGATGCAACAAATAAATGTAAAAGATGTACAAAGTGCTTTTGATGATCTTTTAAATTTGTGTGATGAAGCAAAAGGTATTCATGGTTCGTTGATGGATATGTTACCTGAAAGTAAGAAGGAAAAACATGACATATGGTTTAAAGCAAAAATGATTGTGAATAATTATTTTATTTCTGAAGTCAAAATGTGGGTATTATGTACTGAAAATGAAGTTAGGCCTAATTTAAATTAGGTCATGCATGAGAAGGTTGATGATGTTGATCCACATGATAGTATTTCAAATGTTGGTAGTAAACATTCAAGTAAAGCGAGTACATGCAGTAGTGTTTTTTCTGCCAGAGTTATAGCTGAGGCAAATAAGGCTCTACTGCTCGCTCGTATGGCAGCGTTAAAGGAAAAACATGCTTTGGAGGAGCAAGAGCACATGATAAAGAGGAAAAAGGAGCAACTGGAGTTGAATGCAATGCTAGCAGAATCTACTGCTAAACTTGCAGTTTTACAGGCCTCTGAAAGTCACAGTGTTTCTAAAGCCTCTTATAATATGCATTCTCAATTGGAAAGGGAGAAAGAATCCTCAATTATTTTGAATCCAGAGGCAGAGGTGTTTGAATCTGCTCTTTGTATTAAAATGGAAAACAAAGTATCAGCAGTGGATCCTCCTTTGGCATCTTCTGTGCCATATCAGGACATTCGTCAGCAGACTTGGCAGGAATGTACGGACTTAGTTCAAGTTCCCAGCATATACTAGGAGACACATCAGTGCAATCTCATGGACCTCTTGCATCTGATAGGACTTTTCAACATCTATCAGTTCAATCTCATGGACCTCTTACATCTGATAGAACTTCTGAGTATGCATCACTTCAATCTCATGGACTTCTTGCACCCAATAGGATTTCTCAGCATGCATCAGTGCAAACTAATGGACGTCTTGCACCCAATAGGATGTCTCAGTATGCATCAGTTCAAACCCATGAACCCCTTGCATCTGATAGGATTTCTCAACAGACATCAATTCAGTCTCATGGACATCTTGCATCTCATGTGATGTCTCAGCCACAAATCGAGAGTCAGTGTGGTGACATTGTCACCATAATGCAAAGACAAAATGAAATAACAGCAGCTCTTGTCCAACAGCAACGCTGCTCATCTTTACCAGCAAGAGACATTCCCTTGTTTGATGGAGATCCTCTTCAGTATGTTTCATTTATAAGAGCATTTGAAAAGGGAGTGGAGGAGAAGGCAAGTCATAGTGATTGCTTGTATTACCTGGAACAGTTTACTAGGGGGCAGCCTAGGGAGCTGGTCCGCAGTTGTCTTCACATGACCCCTGACTCTGGCTATGTTAAGGCAAAACAGTTATTGCTGGAACATTTTGTCATTAAGTATAAGATCGCCACTGCTTATTTGGAAAGAGCCTTGTCTTGGCCCTCAATAAAGGGGGAGGATGTCAATGCTTTGAAGTCTTATGCTCTTTTTCTGCGTGGTTGTTGCAATGTCACTGAGGAGCTGCAGTACCTTCAGGAGCTAGCTATGCCAAGCAATATGAGAGTCATTATATCTAAATTGCCTTTCAAGCTCCGGGAAAGGTGGAGAGCTGTTGCACATAACATTCTGGAAACTACTGAATGCAGAGCTTTGTTCAAAGATCTTGTTCAATTTATTGAAAGACAGGTTGGCATCCTAATGGATCCTTTGTTTGGTGATATTAGAGACTTGCCAACTAGCATGAGGCCTGTTAATCGGCCAAAGCTACGTACATCAAATAATTCTAAAGTGATTCCATTATGTTTGTGTTATGCTAAGCATCATGTATTGGAGTATTGTCCACAATTTAAAAGGAGGAAGCATAGGGAAAAGATGGAATTTCTAAAGGAGAAAGAGCTTTGCTTTGGTTGCTTAAGTGCTGGGCACATGAGTTATAACTGTGGCAAGCGGTTGACTTGTAGGATATGTAATCAGTACCATCCCACTGTGCTTCATGTAGACAGAAATACAGCCAACTCCGACAGAGCTTCCAAGGAGTCGGAGGCACACAAGTTCTTGGAATCTGCTGAAACATGTGGTCATATAGGGGCCAGAAAGGATCGCTGTCTTCTTTCTATTTTACCAGTTCAAGTCAAGGCCAGTAAAGGAGATCATATAATCCAGACGTATGCATTCCTTGATCCTGGCAGTTCAACGATCTCTTGTACTGAAACCCTTATGCAGCGGCTTAATCTTTCTGGTAGAAAAACTCAGTTTCTCTTACAAACTATGGGACAGGAAAGAGTTGTACCTGCATATGTACTTTCAGGTTTGGAAGTATCTGCTATTGATGGTAACATCTTCTATCAGCTTCCACAAACACTCACACAGAAACAAATGCCTGCAAGTTCTGACAACATGGTATCTAAAGAAGATTTGTTCAAGTGGCCTTACTTAGCAAAAGTTAAAGTTCCCAGTGTAATGGCTAACATTGAGTTGTTGATTGGAAACAACGCTCCCAAAATGTTGGAGCCTTGGAAAGTCATAAATAGCCATGGGGATGGCCCTTATGCCATAAGAACGGCATTAAGTTGGGTCATCTTTTGAATGCAGGCAGCTTTGAGAATGAAGACTGTTCGGCAGTGGTTAACAGGGGTTATGTGTGTAGACTGGAGGAGATGTTGCTTAAACAATACAACTATGACTTCAGTGAGTGAGCTGTAGAAGAGCAAGGATTGTCAAGAGAGGATATTAGATTCTTGGAGATTGCTGAGAGTTCTGTCAAGCTTGAGGACAATCATTATACCTTGAAGTTGCCCTTTCTAACAACTTCTCTTTGGCAAAACAGCGGATACTTGGACTGAAGAAGAGATTCCAGAGAGATGAGCAGTTTTATCAGGAGTATGTAACATTTGTCAAAGAAATGATCAACAAAGGATATGCAGAGCAAGTGTCCACTCAGCAGCTGAAAGGAGACAGCGGCAAGGTGTGGTACATTCCTCAACCTGCGGGTGGTTTTTGATTGTGGTGCGGCATTCAAAGGAACATCATTAAATCAAGTGCTTCTGCTCCAATTTTACAAGTACGTTGCTTGGTGTTCTCCTAAGATTTAGGCAGGAGTTGGTAGCTGTTATGGGAGACATACAGGCAATGTTTCATCAGGTTAAGGTGACAGAAGAGGACCGGGATTTCCTCCGTTTTTTGTGGTGGCAGAATGGAGATTTTACAAAAGAAGTGTCAGTGTTTCTATGACTGTCCATCTTTTTGGGGCTGTCTCCTCTCCAAGTTGCGCTGCCTTTGCTTTGCGATAAACAGCAGATGATCATCAATGTGAATTCCATGAGGAGGTTGTACAAACTCTCAAAAGATTTTTATGTAGATGAGTGCCTTAAGAGTGTGGCATCTGAAGTAGAAACAGTTTCTTTAGTTCAAGACCTTTCCAATCTCTGTCAGCAAGATGCGCATTGTTCTGCAAAACCTTCCTGAGGAGTGTCGAGCCAAAGAGTGGAAGGAGTTGGATCTGGACAAGGACAGCTTGCCTGTTGAGAGAGCTCTTGGTTTGTTGTGGTGTGTGGAAACGGACTCATTTAAGTTCAAAATGGAGATTCAGGAGAAGTCCTGCACAAGATGTGGAGTGTTGTTGGTGTCCAGTTCAGTATATGATCCACTTGGGTTTTTGTCACCAGTAGTGCTATCTGCTAAGATCATGTTACAGGAGCTATGCCGGAGGAACACTGGATGGGATGAGACTGTGCCCCATGACATCTTGCGTGGCTGGAGGAACTGAGTGCACTCTCTGAAGCACTCAGGATCTACCTAGATTTGAGCTCAGAACACAGTATTTAAAGTCCAGATTTCTAACCATTACACCATGGTACCAACAATGGCTTGCTGGTGGCCATCTGGGAGGCAGATAGCGCTGTGGTTGTGGGGAAGCAGTTAGACAGAGGGGTTCGAACCCAGTGAATTTTGGTCAGTGGCCCCATTGAACAAAAGGAAAATACAGGTGACATCTGCCAAAACCAGACACCTTTAGATCTTCAGTATAACACTCGCCCAACTGAGCTATTCCGGCCTCTACCACAAAAAGTTAAGCCAGTGGGTATTTCTGTGAAACCACCAGTCACATTACCAGAAGAGGAGAGATGAGCTCCCAGAGAACAAAAGCAGCTGGCCCGTATGAGTATCGAACCCACGACCTTGGCATTATTAGCACCACGCTATAAACAACTGGGCTAACCAGTTTGGCTTTTACGGTACTTCTGCCCGATTGATCAAAAAAGTCATAATTGCTTGTGACCCTACAGAGACAAAATAGCTTCAGGACCAAGCCTCACCAAGGGCTCGTCCAGGATTTTAACTAACATGGAAGTAATCAAACACCTCGAGACAGTGTCAAAGGCAAACAAATGAAAGTTGGCCTCTGAATGGATTTAAAATGGGGCTGGACCTAACATGTAGAGGGTCTTTGGAAGGACAGCTGAAACGGTCAGATGTCCTGTAGACTTTAAGCCAGTGTTGGAAACAGAGGGGAGTATTTGGCTGCACGACCTGAGTGATCCAAAGGTTATTACGTAATACAGGAATCCACACACATACATACTTACTGGGGTAACAAGACAAAGTGGGTCTTAAAAACAAATGCACAATCGCTCTGTTAATTCAACAACTAAATGGCAGCCAGTGCAAAGGTGCCAGTAAAGAGGAGAGATGGCCTCTTTTCGTCAAGCCCGTTATAATAGCAGTCGCTCTTCGTAGTCGTATTTTGGAGCGATGGATGTCACGCCACCACAGTCAGGGCATTTAGCTCAAATGGTAGCGCGTTTGCTTCGCATGCGAGAGGTAGTGGGATTGATGCCCACATTCTGCAAGCTGGGTGCTGCCCTTTACTCTCGCTTCCCTAAGAGATAGACTGTGAGAGATTTTGGGGCTCACTGCTGCCGGAAAAAAAATTCAGAGCAGGTCCTGCGCCAATTGCTAACAAAACAGGGATCACTGGATTCAAAGTCCAGAGCATTAACCATCACACCACAGAACCTTGATAGGAGCAGCTGCTGCTCACAGAGTCGCAAAGACTAAACCAAGTACAGGCTTGCCAGCAGCAATGCCTAACGTTTGCTTTTTTTTTTTCCTGCCGAGAGAAAGCACGGGGGTTCCACCAACATTTGAACTCGGAATGCAGTCTTCAAAGTCCGGAGTGCTAACCATTACTCCATGGCACCAACAAGGGCTTGCTGGTGGGCATCTGGGAGGCAGATAGTGCTGTGGTTGTGGGGAAGCAGTTAGACAGAGGGTTTGGAACCCAGTGAATTTTGGTCAGTTGACCCATCAAACAAAAGGAAAATAAAGGTGACATCTGCCAAAACCAGACACTTTTAGATCTTCAGTCTAACACGTTCCCAACTGAGCGATTTCTGCCGCTAGCACAAAAAGTTAAGCCAGCAGGTATTTCTGTGAAACCAACAGTCAGATTACCAGAAGAGGAGAGATGAGCTCCCAGAGAACAAAAGCAGCTGGCCCATATGGGTATCGAACCCACAACCTTGGCATTATTAGCACCACGCTATAACCAACTGGGCAAACCAGCCTGGCTTTTGCTGGACCTATGCCGATTGATAAAAAACTTCATAATTGCTTGTGACCCTAAAGAGACAAAATAGCTTCAGGACCAAGCCTCTCCAAGGGCTCGTCCAGGATTTTAACCCGGGGCCTCTCGCTCCCAAAGCGAGAATCATACCCCTAGACCAACGTTCAAAAGAGAGAAAATTAACTAACATGGAAGTAATCAAACACCTATTACTCCATGTCACCGACAAGGGCTTGCTGGTGGGCATCTGGGAGGCAGATAGTGCTGTGGTTGTGGGGAAGCAGTTAGAAAGAGGGTTTGGAACCCAGTGAATTTTGGTCAGTGGCCCCCTCGAACAAAAGGAAAAGACAGGTGACATCTGCCAAAACCCAGGGACCTTTAGATAATCAGTCTTACACTCTTCCAACTGAGCTATTTCTGCCTCTACCACAAAAAGTTAAACCAGTGGGAATTTCTGTGAGATCAACCGTCACATTGCCAGAAGAGGAGCGATGAGCTCCCAGAAAGCAAAAGCAGCTGGCCCATACAGGTATCGAACCCACGACCTTGGTGTTGTTAGCCCCACGCTATAACGAAATGGGAAAACCAGCCTGGCTTTTTCTGGACTTATGCCCGATTGATCAAAAACTTCATAATTGCTTGTGACCCTAAAGAGACAAAAAAGCTTAAGGACTAAGCCTCTCCAAGGGCTCGTCCGGGATTTGAACCCGGGACCACTCACACCCAAAGCGAGAATCATACCCCTAGACCAACG
>NW_015507070.1:118778-124651 GCF_001515645.1 Sinocyclocheilus grahami
TTAACTAACATGGAAGTAATCAAACACCTCGAGACAGTGTCAAAGGCAAACAAATGAAAGTTGGCCTCTGAATGGATTTAAAATGGGGCTGGACCTAACATGTAGAGGGTCTTTGGAAGGACAGCTGAAACGGTCAGATGTCCTGTAGACTTTAAGCCAGTGTTGGAAACAGAGGGGAGTATTTGGCTGCACGACCTGAGTGATCCAAAGGTTATTACGTAATACAGGAATCCACACACATACATACTTACTGGGGTAACAAGACAAAGTGGGTCTTAAAAACAAATGCACAATCGCTCTGTTAATTCAACAACTAAATGGCAGCCAGTGCAAAGGTGCCAGTAAAGAGGAGAGATGGCCTCTTTTCGTCAAGCCCGTTATAATAGCAGTCGCTCTTCGTAGTCGTATTTTGGAGCGATGGATGTCACGCCACCACAGTCAGGGCATTTAGCTCAAATGGTAGCGCGTTTGCTTCGCATGCGAGAGGTAGTGGGATTGATGCCCACATTCTGCAAGCTGGGTGCTGCCCTTTACTCTCGCTTCCCTAAGAGATAGACTGTGAGAGATTTTGGGGCTCACTGCTGCCGGAAAAAAAATTCAGAGCAGGTCCTGCGCCAATTGCTAACAAAACAGGGATCACTGGATTCAAAGTCCAGAGCATTAACCATCACACCACAGAACCTTGATAGGAGCAGCTGCTGCTCACAGAGTCGCAAAGACTAAACCAAGTACAGGCTTGCCAGCAGCAATGCCTAACGTTTGCTTTTTTTTTTTCCTGCCGAGAGAAAGCACGGGGGTTCCACCAACATTTGAACTCGGAATGCAGTCTTCAAAGTCCGGAGTGCTAACCATTACTCCATGGCACCAACAAGGGCTTGCTGGTGGGCATCTGGGAGGCAGATAGTGCTGTGGTTGTGGGGAAGCAGTTAGACAGAGGGTTTGGAACCCAGTGAATTTTGGTCAGTTGACCCATCAAACAAAAGGAAAATAAAGGTGACATCTGCCAAAACCAGACACTTTTAGATCTTCAGTCTAACACGTTCCCAACTGAGCGATTTCTGCCGCTAGCACAAAAAGTTAAGCCAGCAGGTATTTCTGTGAAACCAACAGTCAGATTACCAGAAGAGGAGAGATGAGCTCCCAGAGAACAAAAGCAGCTGGCCCATATGGGTATCGAACCCACAACCTTGGCATTATTAGCACCACGCTATAACCAACTGGGCAAACCAGCCTGGCTTTTGCTGGACCTATGCCGATTGATAAAAAACTTCATAATTGCTTGTGACCCTAAAGAGACAAAATAGCTTCAGGACCAAGCCTCTCCAAGGGCTCGTCCAGGATTTTAACCCGGGGCCTCTCGCTCCCAAAGCGAGAATCATACCCCTAGACCAACGTTCAAAAGAGAGAAAATTAACTAACATGGAAGTAATCAAACACCTATTACTCCATGTCACCGACAAGGGCTTGCTGGTGGGCATCTGGGAGGCAGATAGTGCTGTGGTTGTGGGGAAGCAGTTAGAAAGAGGGTTTGGAACCCAGTGAATTTTGGTCAGTGGCCCCCTCGAACAAAAGGAAAAGACAGGTGACATCTGCCAAAACCCAGGGACCTTTAGATAATCAGTCTTACACTCTTCCAACTGAGCTATTTCTGCCTCTACCACAAAAAGTTAAACCAGTGGGAATTTCTGTGAGATCAACCGTCACATTGCCAGAAGAGGAGCGATGAGCTCCCAGAAAGCAAAAGCAGCTGGCCCATACAGGTATCGAACCCACGACCTTGGTGTTGTTAGCCCCACGCTATAACGAAATGGGAAAACCAGCCTGGCTTTTTCTGGACTTATGCCCGATTGATCAAAAACTTCATAATTGCTTGTGACCCTAAAGAGACAAAATAGCTTCAGGACTAAGCCTCACCAAGGGCTTGTCTGGGATTTGAACCTGGGACCTCTCACACCCGAAGCAAGAATCATACCCCAAGACCAACGAGCCTGCCTGTGCAACTGTCTAGCCGAGTAAAAAAAGAACACTAAGGCAACAACAAAAGCAGGAACATGAACTAAGATCAAAGTAATCAAACAACTCGAGACAGTGTCAAAGGCAAACAAATGAAAGTTAGCCTCTGAATGGATTTAAAAATGGGGCTGGACCTAACATGTAGAGGGTCTTTGGAAGGACAGCTGAAACAGTCAGATGTCCCGTAGACTTTAAGCCAGTGTTGGAAACAGAGGGGAGTATTTGGCTGCACGACCTGAGTGATCCAAAGGTTCCCTTTCAAAAGGGAACTCCACGCTGCGTCCTCTAGAGTGCGCTAGGGGAACGCCTTCAGCGTGACCGATGTCTGAAGCATGAATGAAAAAATTAAAATGCCCTTGACATTGGCAGGCGGCAGCCTATGACGTAAACAATAAAGCGAGTGTGGGTATAAAAGCGCACCTGCGGAAAACGTCATCCTCTTCTTTGTCTTCAAGCTTTGTGTACAGAAGCACGTGCGTTTGACTCACGAGGGATAAGGATGTGCTCACTGTTTGCATTCGCGGAACTACTAGAGCAGAGGTCTGTACGCGAGTGTTTGTCAGCGTTTGCATGAGCGCGTTCACCTCTCGAGGGAGTTGAACAAGCTTAATGCGATGCATTCGCTGCGGTTTCTGTTCATGCCTAATTCTTGAGAGAATTTAGTGTTTGAACAGAGTGTGTTTGGCTCTCGACGGAGATTAGCCACACTGCGAGATGTGATCGCGTTGAGAATGTCTGTATGCCTGATTCTCTTTGAGAATTGAGCGCCTCTCACCCGCGTTTCGGGTCTCGCGGCAGCTGAGGCAGTTAATCAGACCGATCACGGGAATTGTAGGCAGGGCATGGAAGGAATCTGACGAGGAGTGCTTTCTCTTTCAGAATTCCTTTTTGTTTTATTTATTTTTTTTAATTTTTCACATAATAGGAACTGTGTATAATGTGAGATATCTACATTATTGGTGAAGGAGGCTCCTGACTTGGTGTAATGGCAAGTTTTTTGAGTTGTTAGGCTCTTGTTTGAGCCTCCTTTGAGCTTCCTAATCCTCTCAGCCCAGGTACGTGAATAATTAGGTTGTGGAGAGAGGTATATTGAGAAACACTCTGCTCCACAGTATTTTCATTTTGCAGTTATTTCAGGGTTTTTGAGGCTCTCTGTGAGCCTCCATGATCAGCTGTTCATGACCCTGGTAGCTCCCCCCTCCCTTTGAGGGTCGCTATGCTGAGATCACAGTTCCTAGTGTTCTTTCAGCAGAGCTCTATGGTTGTTTAGGTTGTTAGGCCCTGGTGGGGCTCCTTGATAAGTCGCTCTTAGGTCGAGCTTTTGAGTACTCCCCTCACTTGAGGTCTTCGTACTGAGTACGCTGATCCATACGGGTAGGTGGTTGCACTCCCTTTGCTTTAGAGGGTTTGTATGTTGAGTGCTTGCTCCCTAGAGCTCTGTTCCGCACTTAGGAGCATGGTCAGTACTCCTGGCTTAGTACTCCAGCTTTGAGTTGTTAGGCAGTGTACTCCGCTCCCTAGAGCTCCGCTTAGACAGTACTATTAGCATGTAGGCTTTATCGTGAGCCTCACTAATGGTGTCTAGTGTTAAGTGTGGTCAGGTCTCCTCTCGTTTAGAGAGTCATTATGCTGAGACTGTTGTGGATTTTTCTTGGGTGCGGCCAATGAAGTGGAGAAGCAGAGTTCCAGATGTCAAAATAAGACTTTATTTAACAAAGAAACAAAGCCGGGAAGACAGTCACAGCATTCCAAATCATTCCAAAGTCTTTGTTTGTCAACTCATATTATATACCCTTTGTTCTCTCCAAATTTGGTCATTTTCTGTTTTTTCTTTGTTCCGGTTATTTTTTATTGGTTATAGATACCTGATTTGCCACAATTGTTTCCAACCCTTTTGGCCTTGTTTTTTAATGGTGGAATGTGGTCCGATCAGCCATTTTTTAAAAAAGCTTTTATTTCATTGGTTGGTAGTGGTCACATGAGGAGGTGTGCGTCAAATCCATCCACCTGCTCCTGATAATATTAGATTATTTCAAGTTCATGTTTACTGTCTAATGAAAGGTCCACTGTCTAATGAAAAGACCATTATACGTGTTCCTAATAATATTAGATTATTTCAAGTTCACAGGTGTACTGTCTAATGAAAGGTCCACTGTCTAAATACTGATAAATGAATTTAAATGATGAAAATAAGTAATCTTTCTTTATCGTCCCCTTTGTCTGGTTGCATTGCCTCGTAACACGGACAATGACCTGGTTATGACATGGTTAAAACCTTTAACATTCGCTTTTCTTTTCCAAAAATAATAACTTTTTACATTTGATTTATTTAGAAGCTTTAAAATAAATGATTTCAAAACATATGATAAATGATTTCACAAATTAATGACTTTAAGGATTAAAATGACTTCAGGAAGGAGCATATGCCAAAACAAAATAACAACCTCTAACTTCCTGCCTACTCTATCCCCATATTCTAATACTACTACATTATAAGAAAAGAAAATACAAAAATAACAAAATAGAAAAACAAAAGGCACTCCTTCCCTACTATTCTGTTGTTTTTTCAGGAAGGTGTTACTCAAAGTCGTCCAGTTCATCCAGTCCAGGTCCCACTTTATACATGTTGGTCCATCCAATATCAACTCCAGCTGGCTTTACCGATACGTTAATCATCTGTTTGGCTGCAGCATTGACCAGCATTGATCTGATGAAAGGCACAATACAACAAAACCGCAAAAGAAACACAACAACAGCAATGCCAACTATGATGCCCACTCTAGTTAACCATTGTCCCCAAGACCCAAAAAATGAATTAAACCAATCCCAATTTTGCATGTCTGCTCCAGCGTTTCTGGTCACTTCTTCTCTCAGGTTTTTCAGTTTCTCCATAGCTTTGGTGAATGATCCATCTGGGGCTGTATTATTTGGAATATAAGTACAACAGTCAGAACCAAACATTACACACAATATTGGGGTGTTACCATGACTAGTAGTTTCAACAAGCACTCATGCTTTCATTAGTTCTTCAGTTGTCTTTTTTATTCCCTCTACTGCTTCTGGTTTCAAAGGGTAATGCAATTTTCTGGGTACTTTAGCTCCTGGTTTAAGTACTACTTTAATTGGATTGGCTGATTTTACTAACCCCACATCTGTGTCATGTTGAGACCATAATTCTAATGGTACTTGTCTCTCCATGTCTTTTAACAATTCAGTTTGCTTTGTTTGATGTTCTTTAACTTTTGGCTCAACTCTTGTGTTTATTACCATTCTGGGGACACCTATCATTGGAGTAGCACACAAAATCTTAAGATATTCTTTGTCTGCTGTTTGGAAAATTAGAGGATTTTCTGTGGCTTCCCACTTGCTTTTTTCTGCTCGTTTCATCATGGGTCCTAAATCTTTAGAGAGACAATCTTTATTTACATATAATGTAACATGTGGCACTGAGTTAGGTACTGCGAACCAGTCATCTATGAATCTTTCCCTGTCTATCTGCAGAGCTACACCTTTGGGTCCTATTATTATGCTTTGTGATATCATGGGGATTTTCAATCCTTTTGTGTCTTTTAGCCATTTCTTTTCAAAATCTGGATTTTTGCTTTCATCATACTTCATAGTACAATGAAATTCAGTTTTTGGTAAGCTTGGTTCACATAGCTGTTCCCTTATATATCTTCCCCATTTACTAATTGTTTTTTCTACATCTTCTTTTAAATCTCCTAACCAATACATGTTAGCACATGGTTCTTGTGCTTGTTGTGATGTAGAAACATTCATTTGTCTCATTGCCCTATCATCTATATAAATTCCCCCTGGTGTACACCATATCTGCATTTTTAATTTACATATGGCATCCC
>NW_015507070.1:130372-134147 GCF_001515645.1 Sinocyclocheilus grahami
GTTGTCAGTTACACTTAACCCAACAGTGGGTTACGCAAAAATACCTAACACTACGAAAATTTAAAAAATGACCCAAAAGGCTAAACCCAGTGTCTTGATTTAAAAAAATATTATCCAGACAATGTTTCAATGAAGAAAAATTACATAAAAATGATATGGTTCATCCACAGAATTGCTGATTATAAAAATTGTTTGTAGCACTATATTGAGGTGTATTTCTGTCTTCACAGATGCCTTTTCAAGATCAATCCGGACAGGGGGACCAAGGTGGAGAAGAAACAATCTAAAAAACAGCAGTCTGTTAATCCCATTTCATTGTAATGTTTAATTTTTGTTTTGTAATGCATATTGTGTAGAATGGCTCTAAAAAGGTTTAATTCCCCCAGTAAAAACAGTTTGTGGAAAAATTGGTTGGTGTTAAAAAAATTAACCAGTGGCTAACAATGTTGCTAAGCTAACGATGTTGTTAAATGCTGACCAAATGTGTTATTTGCAAATAATAAATAAATAAATAAATAATAATAATGGTTTTGTATTTTTATTAAAGGAAATCTTTTTGTAGTTTAACCTACATATACAAAAAAAATATTTTACTTTTACAGTTAGTTTGTGTATATAAACAATATTATAATTTATATCTACACTTAGATTTACGGTGTTTTTTTATAATAACAACAGTAATTATCTGTACTTAAGCTTTTTTTAATCATTCTTTAAAGATACTTATTCTATTTTAAATGTGTATTACTGTATTCTGACAATTGTTATATGTTAAAAGTGGAAGATTTCATGTAATTATAAAAAGATTTCATGTATAATTACAGTAATAACCTGTAATTGTGGAATAAGAAATTACTGTTTTTTTAAGGTTTATCTAAAAAAAAATTTCGGACAGTTTTTTTCTGTTTTTTAACAGACATTTTCTGGTGCCCCTGCTGCCAGAAAATTACCGTTTTTTTACGATTTTTTTTTTACAGTGTAGTGCTGTGGCTGTGGGGAAGCAGTTAAACAGAGTGGCTGGATCCCAGTAAATTATGGTTACTGGCCCCCTTGGCGTTGCTTGCACAACGCTCTAACCACCTGATCTAACCAACCTAGCATTGACTGAACATCTGCCCGTTTGACTAAAAACTTCCTGATTGCTTGCGACCCTAAAGAGTCAAAAGAGCTTCATGACCAACCTTCGCTACGGACTCTTCCGTGATTTGAACCCAGGACCGCTCGTACCCAAAGCAAGAATCATACCCCTAGACCAACAAGCCAGCCTTGGCTGCCCACCTAGCCATTAGCCAAAAAAATAAGAAAATAATAACTACAGCAATAACAAAAGAAGTAACATGAACTAACATGGAAGTAATCAAACACCTTGAGACAGTGTCAAAGGCAAAAGAATGAAATCTGGCCTCTGAATGGATTTAAAAATGGGGCTGGACCTGACATGTAGAGGGATCTTAGGGAGGACAGCTGAAACGGTCAGATGTCTCGTAGACTTTAAGCTAGTGTGGGAAACAGAGGGGAAAAGTTGGCTGCACAACCTGAGAGATCCAAAAGTAGGATACATAATAAAAGGAATCCACACACATATGTACTGGAGTAACAAGACCAAGCAGGGCCTTAAAAACAAAAGTACAATCTCTTTTCTTCAAGCCCATTATAATAGCGGTAGCTCTTCGAAGCTGTATTTTGGAGCAATGGACATCACTCCACCACGTCCAGGGGAATTAGCTCAAATGGTAGAGCGTTCGCTTAGCATGCAAGAGGTAGCGGGATAGATGCCTGCATTCTCCAAGCTGGGTCCTGCCCTTTTATGCTCACTTCCCTAAAGAGACAAACTTTGCTTTAACACTACAAAGCAAAGCTCCCTACGTGAGCTTTTGGGGCTCACTGCTGCCAAAAAAAATTTCAGAGCGGGTCCCGCGCAAATTGGTGGCAAAACACGGATCACTGGATTCAAAGTCCAGAGCGCTAACCATCACACAACGGAACCTTGACATGGGCAGCTGCTACTCACAGAGTCGCAAAGACTAAACCACGTACAGGCTTGCCAGCAGCAGCGTCTAACCTTTGCTTTTTTTTTTTCTGCCGCAAGGAAGCATGGAGGTTCCACCAACATTTGAACTCGGAATGCAGTATTCAAAGCCCAGAGTGCTAATCATTGCACCATGGAACCAACAAGGGCTTGCTGGTGGACATCTGGGAGGCAGATAGTGCTGTGGTTGTGGGGAAGCAGTTAGAAAGAGGGTTTGGAACCCAGTGAATTTTGGTCAGTGGCCCCATCGAACAAAAGAAAATACAGGCGACATCTGCCAAAACCAGAGACCTTTAGATCTTCAGTCTAACACGCTCCCAACTGAGCTATTTCTGCCGCTAGCACAAAAAGTTAAGCCAGCAGGTATTTCTGTGAAACCAACAGTCAGATTACCAGAAGAGGACAGATGAGCTCCCAGAAAGCAAAAGCAGCTGGCCCAATCAGGTATCGAACCCACAATCTTGGTGTTGTTAGCCCCATGCTATAAACAACTGGGCTAACCGACCTGGATCTTTCTGGACTTATGCCCGATTGATCCAAAACTTCATAATTGCTTGTGACCCTAAAGAGACAAAATAGCTTAAGGACTAAGCCTCTCCAAGGGCTCATCCGGGATTTGAACCCGGGACCTCTCACACCCAAAGCGAGGATCATACCCCTAGACCAACAAGCCTGCCTGTGCAACTGTCTAGCCGAGTAAAAAAATAACAATAAGGCAACAACAAAAGCAGGAACATGAACTAAGATCGAAGCTTGCTTAGCATGCGAGAGGTAGTGGCATCGATGCCTGCATTCTCCAAGCTGGGACCTGCCCTTTACTCTTGCTTCCCTAAAGAGATAGACTCTGTGAGCTTGTGGGGCTCACTGCTGCCAAAAAAATTTTCAGAGCGGGTCCCGCACATATTGGTGGCAAAACACGGACCACTGGATTCAAAGTCCAGAGTGGTAACCATCACACAACGGAACCTTGACATGGGCAGCTGCTGCTCACAGGGTCGCAAAGACTAAACCACGTACAGGCTTGCCAGCAACAGCGTCTAACCTTTGCTTCTTTTTTTTTTCCTGCCGCAAGAAAGCATGGAGGTTCCACCAACATTTGAACTCAGAGCGCAGTATTCAAAGCCCAGAGTGCTAACCATGAAACCATGGAACCATCAAGGGCTTGCTGGTGGGCATCGTGGAGGCAGATAGTGCTGTGGTTGTGGGGCAGCAGTTAGACAGACGGTTTGGAACCCAGTGAATTTTGGTCAGTGGCCCCATCGAACAAAAGGAAAATACAGGTGACATCTGCCAAAACCAGAGACCTTTAGATCTTCAGTTTAACATGCTCCCAACTGAGCTATTACTTCAGCTAGCACAAAAAGTTAAGCCAGCGGGTATTTCTGTGAAACCAACAGTCAGATTACCAGAAGAGGAGAGATGAGCTCCCAGAAAGCAAAAGCAGCTGGCTCAATCAGGTATCGAACCCACGACCTTGGTGTCGTTAGCCCCACGCTAAAACCAACTGGGCTAACCGGCCTGGCTTTTTCTGGATTTATGCCCGATTGATCAAAAGCTTTATAATTGCTTGTGACCCTAAAGAGACAAAATAGCTTAAGGACTAAGCATTTCAAAGGGCTCATTGAGGATTTGAACCCGGGTCCACTCACACCCAAAGGGAGAATCATACCCCTAGACCAACGAGCCTGCCTGTGCAACTGGCTAGCCGAGTAAAAAAAGAACACTAAGGCAACAACAAAAGCAGGA
>NW_015507070.1:134418-135026 GCF_001515645.1 Sinocyclocheilus grahami
GCCTCTGAATGGATTTAAAAATGGGGCTGGACCTAACATGTAGAGGGTTTTTGGAAGGACAGCTGAAACGGTCAGATGTCCCGTAGACTTTAAGCCAGTGTTGGAAACAGAGGGGAATATGTGGCTGCACGACCTGAGTGATCCAAAGGTCTTTACATAATACAGGAATCCACACACATACATACTTACTGGGGTTACAAGACCAAGTGGGTCTTAAAACCAAAAGCACAATCGCTCTGTTAATTCAACAACTAAATGGCAGCCAGTGCAAAGGTGCCAGTACAGAGGAGAGATGGCCTCTTTTCGTCAAGCCCGTTATAATAGCAGTCACTCTTCGTAGGCGTATTTTGGAGCGATGGACGTCACTCTACAACGGGAAGGGGAATTAGCTCAAATGGTAGAGCGCTTGCTTAGCATGGGAGAGGTAGCGGGATTGATGCCCGCTTTCTCCAAGCTGGGACCTGCCCTTTACTCTTGCTTCCCTAAAGAGCTAGACTGCGTGAGCTTTTGGGGCTCCCTGCTGCCAAAAAAAATTCAGAGTGTCCCGCACAAATTGGTGGCAAAACAAGGATCACTGGATTCAAAGTCCAGAGCGTTAACCATCACAC
>NW_015507070.1:135459-135936 GCF_001515645.1 Sinocyclocheilus grahami
GCCTCTGAATGGATTTAAAAATGGGGCTGGACCTAACATGTAGAGGGTTTTTGGAAGGACAGCTGAAACGGTCAGATGTCCCGTAGACTTTAAGCCAGTGTTGGAAACAGAGGGGAATATGTGGCTGCACGACCTGAGTGATCCAAAGGTCTTTACATAATACAGGAATCCACACACATACATACTTACTGGGGTTACAAGACCAAGTGGGTCTTAAAACCAAAAGCACAATCGCTCTGTTAATTCAACAACTAAATGGCAGCCAGTGCAAAGGTGCCAGTACAGAGGAGAGAGGGCCTCTTTTCGTCAAGCCCGTTATAATAGCAGTCGCTCTTCGTAGCCATATTTTGCAGCGATGGACGTCACTCCACCACGGTAAGGGGAATTAGCTCAAATGGTAGAGTGCTTGCTTAGCATGTGAGAGGTCGCGGGATCGATGCCTGCATTCTCCAAGCTGGGACCTGTCCTTTACTCATG
>NW_015507070.1:136216-137598 GCF_001515645.1 Sinocyclocheilus grahami
GTAGAGGGTCTTTGGAAGAACAGCTGAAACGGTCAGATGTCCCGTAGACTTTAAGCCATTGTTGGAAACAGAGGGGAATATTTGGCTGCACGACCTGAGTGATCCAAAGGTCATTACGTAATACAGGAATCCACACACATACATACTTACTGGGGTAACAAGACCAAGTGGGTCTTAAAAACAAAAGCACAATCGCTCTGTTAATTCAACAACTAAATGGCAGCCAGTGCAAAGGTGCCAGTACAGAGGAGAGATGGCCTCTTTTCTTCGAGCCCGTTATAATAGCAGTCACTCTTCGTAGGCGTATTTTGGAGCGATGGACGTCACTCTACAATGGTAAAGGGAATTAGCTCAAATGGTAGAGCGCTTGCTTAGCATGCGACAGGTAGCGGGATCGATGCCTGCATTCTCCAAGCTGGGACCTGCCCTTTACTCTCGCTTCCCTAAAGAGATAGACTGTGTGAGCTTTTGGAGCTCACTGCTGCCAGAAAAATTTTCAGAGCGGGTCCCGCGCAAATTGGTGGCAAAACAGGGATCAATGGATTCGAAGTCCAGAGCGCTAACCATCACACAACGGAACCTTGACAGGAGCAGCTGCTGCTCACAGGGTCGCAAAGACTAAACCACGTACAGGCTTGCCAGATGCAGCACCTAAACGTTGTTTTTTTTCCTGCCGCAAGATAGCACAGAGGTTACACCAACATTTGAACTCAGAACACAGTATTCAAAGTCCAGAGTGCTAACCATTACACCATTGAACCAACAAGGGTTTGTTGGTGGCCGTCTGGGAGGCAGATAGCACTGTGTCAGTGGGGAAGCAGTTAGACAGAGGATTTGGAACCCAGGGAATTTTGGTCAGTGGCCCCCTCGAACAAAAGGAAAATGCAGGTGCCATCTGCCAAAACCCAGGGACCTTTAGATATTCAGTCTTACAAGCTCCCAACTGAGCTATTTCTGCCGCTAGAACAAAAAGTTAAGCCAGCGGGTATTTCTGTGAAACCAACAGTCAGACTACCAGAAGAGGAGAGATGAGCTCCCAGAAAGCAAAAGCAGCTGGCCCATACAGGTATCAAACCAAAAACCTTGGTGTTGTTAACCCCACGCTATAAACAACTGGGCTAACGGAGCAGCTGCTGCTCACAGGGTCGCAAAGACTAAACCACTTACAGGCTTGCCAGCAGCAGCGTCTAACCTTTGCTTTTCTTTTTTCCTGCCGCAAGAAAGCACGGAGGTTCCACCAACATTTGAACTCAGAACGCAGTATTCAAAGCCCAGAGTGCTAACCATTACACCATGGAACCAACAAGGGCTTGCTGGTGGGCATCTGGGAGGCAGATAGTGCTGTGGTTGTGGGGAAGCAGTTAGACAGAGGGTTTGGAACC
>NW_015507070.1:139993-142515 GCF_001515645.1 Sinocyclocheilus grahami
AAGGACTTTTTTCCTTTGCATATCATTTCACTTCCAAAGCTGTGTTTGGATACATAACTAATTGTCAACGGTGTGCATTCGAATACTGTTTGGAGTGGATGTGCCTTTGTGTTTGATTCCTTTGTGGAGGCTCATTCATAGGTTAGTTGGAGTTGTCCACGTTAAAGCAGATCCACATATTTCAACGCACTCAATGTTTTCTTCGGAAAGAGTAAGTCATTTTTTTTTGCCACGGAATGGATCATCCTTTGTCAGATAAGAACTAATAGACTATTTCTTTGGTGTAAAATCAAGGACAAGGTCTTGATTTTGTTTATTAGTTTCTCTATTATGTATAGATTATAATTAGTTTTCACTTAAACCCATTTAGCATTGGGGGAATAAAACACAACAACAACAAAAAAAGAAAGACTGTTTGTTGAAGTTCATAAATTGCTTTATTTGATCTTAGTGATGAACCCTCATTTGTCACTAATCTAAAAATAAAAGAAAGAGAAGTTACAATGGAACCTTGACAGGAGCAGCTGCTGCTCACAGGGTCGCAAAGACTAAACCACTTACAGGCTTGCCAGCAGCAGCGTCTAACCTTTGCTTTTCTTTTTTCCTGCCGCAAGAAAGCACGGAGGTTCCACCAACATTTGAACTCAGAACGCAGTATTCAAAGCCCAGAGTGCTAACCATTACACCATGGAACCAACAAGAGCTTGCTGGTGGGCATCTGGGAGGCAGATAGTGCTGTGGTTGTGGGGAAGCAGTTAGACAGAGGGTTTGGAACCCAGTGAATTTTGGTCAGTGGCCCCATCGAACAAAAGGAAAATACAGGTGACATCTGCCAAAACCAGAGACCTTTAGATCTTCAGTTTAACACGCTCCCAACTGAGCTATCCCTGCCGCTAGCACAAAAAGTTAAGCCAGCGGGTATTTCTGTGAAACCAACAGTCAGATTACCAGAAGAGGAGCAAAAGCAAAAGAAAGCAAAAGCAGCTGGCCCAATCAGGTATCGAACCCACAAGCTTGGTGTTGTTAGCATCACACTAAAACCAACTGGGCTAACCGGCCTGGCTTTTTCTGGATTTATGCCCGATTGATCAAAAACTTCATAATTGCTTGAGACCCTAAAGAGACAAAACAGCTTCAGGACTAAGCCTCACCAAGTGCTCGTTTGGTATTTTAACCTGGGACCGCTCACACCCAAAGCAAGAATCATACCCCTAGACCAACGAGCCTGCCTGTGCGAATGTCTAGCCAAGTAAAAAAAGAGCACTAAGGCAATGACAAAAGCAGGAACATGAACTAACATCAAAGTAATCAAACAACTCGAGACACTGACAAAGGCAAACAAATGAAAGTTGGCCTCTGAGTGTATTTAAAAATGGGGCTGGACCTAACATGTAAAGGGTCTTAGGAAGGACAGCTGAAACGATCAGATTTCCCGTAGACTTTAAGCCATTGTTGGAAACAGAGGGGAGTACTTGGCTGTACGACCTGAGTGATCCAAAGGTCATTACGTAATACAGGAATCCACACACATACATACTTACTGGGGTAACAAGAACAAGTGGGTCTTAAAAACAAAAGCACAATCGCTCTGTTAATTCAACAACTAAATGGCAGCCAGTGCAAAGGTGCCAGTACAGAGGAGAGATGGCCTCTTTTCTTCAAGCCCGTTATAATAGCAGTCACTCTTCGTAGGCGTATTTTGGAGCGATGGACGTCACTCTACAACGGTAAGGGGCAGCACCTAACCTTTGCTTTTTTTTTTCTTTTTTTTTCCTGCCACAAGATAGCATGGAGGTTCCACCTACATTTGAACTCATAACGCAGTATTCAAAGCCAAGAGTGCTAACCATTACACCATGGAACCAACAAGGGCTTGTTGGTGGGCATCTGGGAGGCAGATAGTGCTGTGGTTGTGGGGAAGCAGTTAGACAGAGGATTTGGAACCCAGTGAATTTTGGTCAGTGGCCCCATCGAACAAAAGGAAAATACAGGTGACATCTGCCAAAACCAGATTACAACATGGAACCAACAAGGGCTTGCTGGTGGGCATCTGGGACGCAGATAGTGCTGTGGTTAAGGGGAAGCAGTTAGAAAGAGGGTTTGGAACCCAGTGAATTTTGGTCAGTGGCCCCATCGAACAAAAGGAAAATACAGGCGACATCTGCCAAAACCAGAGACCTTTAGGTCTTCAGTCTAACACGCTCCCAACTGAGCTATTTCTGCCGTATGTGCATAATACATGAATCCACACACATATGTATTGGAGTAACAAAACCAAGCAGGGCCTTAAAAACAAAAGTACAATCGCTTTTTTTCAAGCCCATTATAATAGCGGTAGCTCTTCGAAGCTGTATTTTGGAGCAATGGACATCACTCCACCACAGCCAGGGGAATTAGCTCAATTGGAGAACGCTCGCTTAGCATGCGAGAGGTAGCGGGATCGATGCCAGCATTCTCCAAGATGGGTCTTTCCCTTATATGCTCACTTCCCTAAAGAGACAAACTTTGCTTTGACACTACAA
>NW_015507070.1:142921-143879 GCF_001515645.1 Sinocyclocheilus grahami
CGTCACTCCACCATGGTAAGGGGAATTAGCTCAAATGGTAGAGTGTTTGCTTAGCATGTGAGAGGTAGCGGTATCGATGCCCGCATTCTCCAAGCTGGGACCTGTCCTTTACTCATGCTTCCCTAAAGAGATAGACTGCGTGAGCTTTTGGGGCTCACTGCTGCCAAAATAAAAATTCAGAGCGTCCTGCGCAAATTGGTGGCAAAACAGGGATCACTGGATTCAAAGTCCAGAGCGTTAACCATCACACCACATAACCTTGACAGGAACAGCTGCTGCTCACAGAGTCTCAAAGACTAAACCACGTAGAGGCTTGACAGCAGCAGCGTTTAACCTTTGCTTTTCTTTTTTTCATGCCGCAAGAAAGCATGGAGGTTCCACCAACATTTGAACTCGGAATGCAGTATTCAAAGCCCAGAGTGCTAATCATTACACCATGGAACCAACAAGGGCTTGCTGGTGGGTATCTGGGAGGCAGATAGTGCTGTGGTTAAGGGGAAGCAGTTAGAAAGAGGGTTTGGAACACAGTGAATTTTGGTCAGTGGCCCCATCGAACAAAAGGAAAATACAGGCGACATCTGCCAAAACCAGAGACCTTTAGGTCTTCAGTCTAACACGTTCCCAACTGAGCTATTTCTGCCGCTAGCACAAAAAGTTAAGCCAGCAGGTATTTCTGTGAACCCAACAGTCAGATTACCAGAAGAGGAGAGATGAGCTCCCAGAAAGCAAAAGCAGCTGGCCCAATCAGGTATCAAACCCACGACCTTCGTGTTTTTAGCCCCATGCTATAACCAACTGGGCTAACCCTCCTGGCTTTTTCTGGATTTATGCCCGATTGATCAAAAACTTCATAATTGCTTGTGACCCTAAAGAGACAAAATAGCTTCAGGACTAAGCCTCACCAAGGGCTCATCCGGTATTTGATCGTGGGACCGCTCACACCCAAAGCGAGAACCAT
>NW_015507070.1:145099-146481 GCF_001515645.1 Sinocyclocheilus grahami
GTAGAGGGTCTTTGGAAGAACAGCTGAAACGGTCAGATGTCCCGTAGACTTTAAGCCATTGTTGGAAACAGAGGGGAATATTTGGCTGCACGACCTGAGTGATCCAAAGGTCATTACGTAATACAGGAATCCACACACATACATACTTACTGGGGTAACAAGACCAAGTGGGTCTTAAAAACAAAAGCACAATCGCTCTGTTAATTCAACAACTAAATGGCAGCCAGTGCAAAGGTGCCAGTACAGAGGAGAGATGGCCTCTTTTCTTCGAGCCCGTTATAATAGCAGTCACTCTTCGTAGGCGTATTTTGGAGCGATGGACGTCACTCTACAATGGTAAAGGGAATTAGCTCAAATGGTAGAGCGCTTGCTTAGCATGCGACAGGTAGCGGGATCGATGCCTGCATTCTCCAAGCTGGGACCTGCCCTTTACTCTCGCTTCCCTAAAGAGATAGACTGTGTGAGCTTTTGGAGCTCACTGCTGCCAGAAAAATTTTCAGAGCGGGTCCCGCGCAAATTGGTGGCAAAACAGGGATCAATGGATTCGAAGTCCAGAGCGCTAACCATCACACAACGGAACCTTGACAGGAGCAGCTGCTGCTCACAGGGTCGCAAAGACTAAACCACGTACAGGCTTGCCAGATGCAGCACCTAAACGTTGTTTTTTTTCCTGCCGCAAGATAGCACAGAGGTTACACCAACATTTGAACTCAGAACACAGTATTCAAAGTCCAGAGTGCTAACCATTACACCATTGAACCAACAAGGGTTTGTTGGTGGCCGTCTGGGAGGCAGATAGCACTGTGTCAGTGGGGAAGCAGTTAGACAGAGGATTTGGAACCCAGGGAATTTTGGTCAGTGGCCCCCTCGAACAAAAGGAAAATGCAGGTGCCATCTGCCAAAACCCAGGGACCTTTAGATATTCAGTCTTACAAGCTCCCAACTGAGCTATTTCTGCCGCTAGAACAAAAAGTTAAGCCAGCGGGTATTTCTGTGAAACCAACAGTCAGACTACCAGAAGAGGAGAGATGAGCTCCCAGAAAGCAAAAGCAGCTGGCCCATACAGGTATCAAACCAAAAACCTTGGTGTTGTTAACCCCACGCTATAAACAACTGGGCTAACGGAGCAGCTGCTGCTCACAGGGTCGCAAAGACTAAACCACTTACAGGCTTGCCAGCAGCAGCGTCTAACCTTTGCTTTTCTTTTTTCCTGCCGCAAGAAAGCACGGAGGTTCCACCAACATTTGAACTCAGAACGCAGTATTCAAAGCCCAGAGTGCTAACCATTACACCATGGAACCAACAAGGGCTTGCTGGTGGGCATCTGGGAGGCAGATAGTGCTGTGGTTGTGGGGAAGCAGTTAGACAGAGGGTTTGGAACC
>NW_015507070.1:148876-151398 GCF_001515645.1 Sinocyclocheilus grahami
AAGGACTTTTTTCCTTTGCATATCATTTCACTTCCAAAGCTGTGTTTGGATACATAACTAATTGTCAACGGTGTGCATTCGAATACTGTTTGGAGTGGATGTGCCTTTGTGTTTGATTCCTTTGTGGAGGCTCATTCATAGGTTAGTTGGAGTTGTCCACGTTAAAGCAGATCCACATATTTCAACGCACTCAATGTTTTCTTCGGAAAGAGTAAGTCATTTTTTTTTGCCACGGAATGGATCATCCTTTGTCAGATAAGAACTAATAGACTATTTCTTTGGTGTAAAATCAAGGACAAGGTCTTGATTTTGTTTATTAGTTTCTCTATTATGTATAGATTATAATTAGTTTTCACTTAAACCCATTTAGCATTGGGGGAATAAAACACAACAACAACAAAAAAAGAAAGACTGTTTGTTGAAGTTCATAAATTGCTTTATTTGATCTTAGTGATGAACCCTCATTTGTCACTAATCTAAAAATAAAAGAAAGAGAAGTTACAATGGAACCTTGACAGGAGCAGCTGCTGCTCACAGGGTCGCAAAGACTAAACCACTTACAGGCTTGCCAGCAGCAGCGTCTAACCTTTGCTTTTCTTTTTTCCTGCCGCAAGAAAGCACGGAGGTTCCACCAACATTTGAACTCAGAACGCAGTATTCAAAGCCCAGAGTGCTAACCATTACACCATGGAACCAACAAGAGCTTGCTGGTGGGCATCTGGGAGGCAGATAGTGCTGTGGTTGTGGGGAAGCAGTTAGACAGAGGGTTTGGAACCCAGTGAATTTTGGTCAGTGGCCCCATCGAACAAAAGGAAAATACAGGTGACATCTGCCAAAACCAGAGACCTTTAGATCTTCAGTTTAACACGCTCCCAACTGAGCTATCCCTGCCGCTAGCACAAAAAGTTAAGCCAGCGGGTATTTCTGTGAAACCAACAGTCAGATTACCAGAAGAGGAGCAAAAGCAAAAGAAAGCAAAAGCAGCTGGCCCAATCAGGTATCGAACCCACAAGCTTGGTGTTGTTAGCATCACACTAAAACCAACTGGGCTAACCGGCCTGGCTTTTTCTGGATTTATGCCCGATTGATCAAAAACTTCATAATTGCTTGAGACCCTAAAGAGACAAAACAGCTTCAGGACTAAGCCTCACCAAGTGCTCGTTTGGTATTTTAACCTGGGACCGCTCACACCCAAAGCAAGAATCATACCCCTAGACCAACGAGCCTGCCTGTGCGAATGTCTAGCCAAGTAAAAAAAGAGCACTAAGGCAATGACAAAAGCAGGAACATGAACTAACATCAAAGTAATCAAACAACTCGAGACACTGACAAAGGCAAACAAATGAAAGTTGGCCTCTGAGTGTATTTAAAAATGGGGCTGGACCTAACATGTAAAGGGTCTTAGGAAGGACAGCTGAAACGATCAGATTTCCCGTAGACTTTAAGCCATTGTTGGAAACAGAGGGGAGTACTTGGCTGTACGACCTGAGTGATCCAAAGGTCATTACGTAATACAGGAATCCACACACATACATACTTACTGGGGTAACAAGAACAAGTGGGTCTTAAAAACAAAAGCACAATCGCTCTGTTAATTCAACAACTAAATGGCAGCCAGTGCAAAGGTGCCAGTACAGAGGAGAGATGGCCTCTTTTCTTCAAGCCCGTTATAATAGCAGTCACTCTTCGTAGGCGTATTTTGGAGCGATGGACGTCACTCTACAACGGTAAGGGGCAGCACCTAACCTTTGCTTTTTTTTTTCTTTTTTTTTCCTGCCACAAGATAGCATGGAGGTTCCACCTACATTTGAACTCATAACGCAGTATTCAAAGCCAAGAGTGCTAACCATTACACCATGGAACCAACAAGGGCTTGTTGGTGGGCATCTGGGAGGCAGATAGTGCTGTGGTTGTGGGGAAGCAGTTAGACAGAGGATTTGGAACCCAGTGAATTTTGGTCAGTGGCCCCATCGAACAAAAGGAAAATACAGGTGACATCTGCCAAAACCAGATTACAACATGGAACCAACAAGGGCTTGCTGGTGGGCATCTGGGACGCAGATAGTGCTGTGGTTAAGGGGAAGCAGTTAGAAAGAGGGTTTGGAACCCAGTGAATTTTGGTCAGTGGCCCCATCGAACAAAAGGAAAATACAGGCGACATCTGCCAAAACCAGAGACCTTTAGGTCTTCAGTCTAACACGCTCCCAACTGAGCTATTTCTGCCGTATGTGCATAATACATGAATCCACACACATATGTATTGGAGTAACAAAACCAAGCAGGGCCTTAAAAACAAAAGTACAATCGCTTTTTTTCAAGCCCATTATAATAGCGGTAGCTCTTCGAAGCTGTATTTTGGAGCAATGGACATCACTCCACCACAGCCAGGGGAATTAGCTCAATTGGAGAACGCTCGCTTAGCATGCGAGAGGTAGCGGGATCGATGCCAGCATTCTCCAAGATGGGTCTTTCCCTTATATGCTCACTTCCCTAAAGAGACAAACTTTGCTTTGACACTACAA
>NW_015507071.1:0-1890 GCF_001515645.1 Sinocyclocheilus grahami
ATGAGCATAGTGTGCATATAATGAGCATAGTGTGCATATAATGAGGATAATGTGTATATAACGAGTATAGTGTGTATATAACGAGTATAGTGTGCATATAACGAGTATAGTGTGCATATAACGAGTATAGTGTGTATATAATGAGTATAGTGTGTATATAATGAGTATAGTGTGTATATAATGAGCATAGTGTGTATATAATGAGCATAGTGTGCATACAATGAGCATAGTGTGCATACAATGAGCATAGTGTGCATACAATGAGCATAGTGTGCATACAATGAGCATAGTGTGCATACAATGAGCATAGTGTGCATATAATGAGCATAGTGTGTATATAATGAGCATAGTGTGCATATAATGAGCGTAGTGTGCATATAATGAGCGTAGTGTGCATATAATGAGCGTAGTGTGTATATAATGAGCGTAGTGTGTATATAATGAGCGTAGTGTGCATATAATGAGCGTAGTGTGTATATAATGAGCGTAGTGTGTATATAATGAGCGTAGTGTGCATCTATATAATGAGCATAGTGTGCATATAATGAGCATAGTGTGCATATAATGAGTATAGTGTGCATATAATGAGTATAGTGTGCATATGTGTATTGTGTGCATATAATGAGTATAAACAATGAGTATAGTGTATATGAGTATAGTGTGCATATGAGTAAAGCATGTCTATGAGTATAGTGTGCAAAAAAGTATAGCATGCAATTGATGCAAATAATGAGTATACATGTAAATAATAAGTATAGTGTGCATATGAGTATAGCATGTATAGAGTGTAGCTTTTACATATATAGCATGTATATAATGAGTATAGCATGTAGCTTTTATATATATAGTATGTATATAATGAGTATAGTTTGAATATATATAATGAGTGTATCATTTATATGTAGAGTATAGTATATGTGTGTGTGTGTGTAATGAGTGTAGCATGTATATATAGTGTGTATATAATGAGTATAGTGTGTATCTATGTGTGAGTATGGCATGCATATGAGTAGTATACATGTAAATAATGTGTATAATGTAAATTAGTATAGTGTATATGAGTATAGTGTCTATGTAATGTTTATAGAGTACATATAATGAGTAGTATAGTGTACATATGAGTATAGTATATATGTATATAATATGTAGCATGTATACAATAAATATAGTGTGTATATAACGAGTATGTAGTGTAGATAATGTATACAGTATGTGTTTATCTGCACTGCCATAAGAGGGCGTCATCACACCACACTCAGGCTTCAGGCCTACAATACTAATGAGACACAGATTCAGTTTCATTCTAAAAGATTTCTGACTGATAGCATTGCTACAGATCCAGAGCGAGTGAATGAAAGAATAACAGCTTCTGTATTTCATTATTTACTGACAGTACAAACACACATTTTACGCTTGTGTCTGAGTCACTCTGATAAAGCAGATGATGTTAGGATGATGTTATCTGATTTCCCAGCTAGTCCAGACGCGTCCCACTTCCCAGCAGGTAGTTAGTAATTAAACCGGTGTCTGTTTTGGTTTGGTTTGTGTGTCGTGGGAGTTTTAGTTTACAGTCAGAGTTTCTACAAACCTTTTGTATAAAAGACTTCAGACATTCAATAAAACAAAATTACAGGAGCACTAGATTCTTCCAGGAGCATGTTAAATAACTGCTCATGTGTGTCTGATAAGTGCTTTTGCTGCAGGTTTGGGATCTCCACGGATCAGCAGGATAAAGTGCACTATGTGTGTGTTATGGTGTTTGTATAGGTTCACTTGGAACAGATTCAGGTGCTCCTTCTACCCTATAAAACTGTGCTACAGTAAGCGTATCAGATGGTAATACCACCACGTACCATGGTACTGAATTATATACTGTATATATATATATAT
>NW_015507071.1:5965-12480 GCF_001515645.1 Sinocyclocheilus grahami
ATCTTTATTACAGTTTTAGTTTTCTATAATAAACCTGCTCAAAGCATCTTCACATACCATCAAAATCATATTTTCTTTTTTGTTTTGCAGTCAAACTGGCAAGATCCGGACGCTGGTGTTTCCAGTGATGTACCTTAATGAGGTAAATTTTTAGAAAATCATCATCTGTATTTTTCTACAAGGCTTTTATAGCATGTCAAGTTTGTCTACGTGTCAGAACACGTGTTCCTGTCCAGTTTAAATAGTTAAACTCAAATAGTTGCAATGTCAAGGTCATGGACTCGCTTCCCAGAAAAATTACTGAAAAATGTCACTTTCATTTTTTTCACTCTCACATAAAGCCACAAATATCATATAGCAAACCTCAACTGCTGGATTGTTTATATATCGTCACAAAATTCAACTCTGTTATCATCCAGATCTAACTTGCTAAATGCAACTGTAAGGCATGAAGATAATAAGATATTATAAACATTAATATCATGATTTCTGTGAAGCTGCAGTCCCAGTCTTGACTTTTTCATCACATGTGTATTTGTTGCTTTGTTGAGATGCAAAATCAGGTGCAAAGTGCAACAGATAAAGCGTCCAAACCGGATGCAAAATTAACCTTTGAACGACACAAGGCAAAAATAAAAATAAAAATAAAGAGATAAACCAGTCTCGGCATTAGAGGATTAGATTTTTTTTTTTTTCTGGATAAAAGTGCACTAAATGAAAAAGATCATAGTTCTGTCGAATGAGATCTTAACTCTAAAGCAGTTATTTTGAGTTCACATTATCGGACAGAACAACGAAGCGCCTGAGCAGGAAATATGAAAGTGTTTTTCTTCATTTCTGTCTCTTCTGATCTTCTAAACGCGTCCATCCTGTTTTCCAGAGCGTCGTTATTGACGAGGAATCTGCCAAGAAGCTGTATGCGGTTGTTACCGAGGCTAATGTGATCGTCAACATCCCCTTCATAGTGATCAGTGTAGGCATCTTACTGGGCGTCATCTTCATCGTGTTCATGTGCCGACAGCATATGCCACCGGTGAGGATCTCGCATCACTTCCTTCACTAAAACTATTAAAAAACATTTCTGTTAACTGAAATAAATCTGCAATAACATAAAACATGTATAAAAAGGAAAAGAAAAATTTAATAAAATAAAATTTAATTAATGTTTTTCTTCTCTGCATTTCACCACTTCGCTAGCTTGTCTCATGAACCTGGAATTACATTTTACAAGTATTGTTGACTCTTTGATGAATTTCTTTTGTTCCTCTTTTGCAAGTCGCTTTAGGTAAACGTGTCTGCTAAATGCATAAATGTAAATAAAATATAAATATTAAATGAAGAACTTAAACTAAATGAAAATTTGAAATGTTGCCTTGATAACTAACTGAAATAAGCTTAAGTACTAAAATGACTAACTTCAACTAAAATAAAATGAAAATAAAACTGAAAAATAAATGTATTCTCTGCATTTCTCATTAACTTTAGCTTGCTTTCTAATCTAGTTGTCTAATAAACATAAAAGTGCCTTCTAAATACATAAATGTATATGTAAAATTAAATATTTAAAAAAAAATCGAAAATATTCGAAAAAATATTAGGTGCCACGCTGTCTTTGCAGGTGGTTTTCACTTTTGCTATATTTTCTTTGATGCAAACCACGATTTTGATATAAGGTAGAGGTAGAGTTGAGTGTCATCAGCATAGCAGTGATATGAAAAGCCATGTTTCTGAATGACAGAACCTAGTGATGCCATGTAGACCGAGAAGAGGAGTGGTCCAAGTACTGAGCCCTGAGGCACCCCAGTAGTTAGATGTTGTGACTTGGACACCTCTCCTCTCCAAGATATCATGAAGGACCTATCTGAGAGATAAAACTCAAACCACTGGAGTGTGGTTCCTGACATACATATATAATAATATATATATAGTAAAAATATGGAAAATAAAAGCTACTTCAAAATATTAAATAAAAACTATAATACTATACAAATAATACTAAAATAGCGCTGGTCACTAGTGCACTAGTTTTTAGATTCGAATGCTACATAATCAGCCCTAATTCGTCATACATGTAAAATTTTTTATGTGAAATGCACAGGAAACTCAAGTCACGTTTGATTCTAATAGAATTTATGTTGGCATTGAAATAAGTTAACTGAGTGATACTATAATAAGCATAAAAACACAAGAGCACACATAAATATTGCCTAAAATTGTCCAGTTATAATATTTTTTTCCATACAACACATTCTGTGATTGCAATTCTCCACAAAGGCCACATGCAGTGCTGCCTGTAAATTCATTTGCTGTATTTTAATGTCTTTTTCGAACTGTTTTTTTTCTCTTTCAGAGCACCGAGGCTGAGCGTCAGCCCCTGCTTTCATCGTAAACTCCCCAGACGTCATAATGAACCAACATGTGTTTAGACATTGAGCTTGATTTCTTTTTTTCACACGGCCAGAGTCGGTTCAAGGAGCATCGGTGCATGTGGCAGACGACTCAAAGTACAAAGTTTGTCTCAGGTCACCTGGCCTCGGATCCGGATCTTTCAAACGTGTTTTTAATGCATTTAATGCTTCAGATGATTGATTGAGTATCGCACAACCAAATAGCGCAGGAGTGTCCAAATCAGAAAAAATGTTTCATTTCCTAAACTGAATTATATATCAGAAAACACTAATAGAGACCGCAGATGTGATGCAACACGTTACACATCAGTGCTCGAGATATTGATGTCACCTGTACACATCACAACGATATTAATACACTTATGCAATTGCAATGAGCTCATCTGACAAATAAACTGACAGCGGTGCCAACGCATGCTGATTTCAGAACTAATGTAAGTTTTAGTCTGCTTCACGTGAATCTGAAAAGTCAATAATGTGCCACACGCATTTTAAAATCACTAAATCCTTTTTTAAAATGACCAAATAACTTGTTTTGGTGCCATGATGTATTTGCGCTTGTTTTCTCCTCAGCCATATAAGTGATTTTCTTAGATGCAAACCAAGATTTTGATGGTACATTGGCTCAAAAATGTTTTTAGAGTCAGCTAATACCACTTTTACAATATTTCTGAAAGAAATGGACCATAATCACTAATTTAAACTCTGTTTACAACTCTACAATTTCTTGAATAACCAGACACAACCTTGTTTTCAGTGTTCAGTAAATGCATCATCAAGTGTTTCATCAGTATTACCACAGCATTAAGAAGATTTGTTTTCTTGAACATTTCAGTTTCCTGAATATATTTAATGTTCATTTTCATGCACTGATCGGTTTAGTTTTTGTTTATGTTTAATAAACCTCATGTCCTGCATGGTTCATTTCATGTTTTATTCTTGCAGGTGTTTGGTGGCAGTTCATGGCTGGTTTTGGTGTTTTTTAGGTCTGAAAAGGGAAGATTTGAGGGTTGCTAATTTTGTTTCAGTGAAGTTCAGAATATCACTACAGTGCGTGATGTCTGTGGGTTTGATCTGAAACTGGTGTGATTTCAGTTTCACTTCAGCTTGACAGTAAATGTACTTTTCCCAGGATGGAAATCGTAATTAAATCTCCTGATTACGATGATTGTGAAATGATAACGTGAACTGTGTTTATGAATTAAGACCCAGTGTTGATGTTAGCTGACTGTTTTAGGTTTAAAAAAAGGAATGTTCATGATTGATTCCATTTTTTAAATTCATTTTTTATGCATTTATTTCATCATGTGAGCATTTTTAGTTTTCCTTAAAAAAATATTGCACTATCAATGTAACAAAAATAACGAGACAAACAAAATAATAAAAAAAGCATGTTGCACCATCTCAGTTTACGTGTCTGATATTTACAAAATAAATACGTCCTGATTCTTCTGGAAGCTGCAGCTGATAATGAAATAGATTTGCTACAGATGCTTTTGCCATGTGTGTTTGTATTTTATCAGATCAAACATCTCGGCCTCATTGAATCTGAATCAGAAACTATAGATGCAAAGTTAATATTTTACACGTTATCAAGATCTGTACAACTATAAAACATCGATGATGAAACTGGAGTTCTTGTAGACGTGTTCCTGAGGAGGTGAATGTGTCAAGAACACGCCGGGTCATATTTCGGCCCAAAATCAAATAAATTAAAACCGTTCTGATTTTGGAGGTTAACATGACCTGGACAATTCTTGGTGAGATTCACCTGAATACAGTCTTGAGATTGATGTAGATCTGAAAGTCTTCTGCCGTCTTTAGATGTTCTGTCAGATTGATGTAGGTCATGATGTTTGAGAAATCAAAGGGATGCACAATTTTAGCCATTTTGTTTTCCATCATTTGATTTGGTGCCCTCATCATTCATCCTCAGTCAGGCCTGTTGAGCTTTATTGAAGGAGCACGTGTGTTTCCTGAAAGAGAGGAAAAGTAGGTTATTTTTGAAGCACTCGCATAAGAATATGCCACTCTTAAAAAAATAGGAAATATAAAATGTGTGAAAACATTTCCGGCTTGTTGCTGGAGTGTAGCATAATTGCTGATTCACGAATAGCGGTCAATGTTTTCTGTGATAAACGCTTATCTGTTTGCAGCTTAAGGTTCAGGTTTCTGTGTGAAAGTCTTTTTGTGATTAGAGTTGTCAATAGGCAATCATAGATAAATTCACATTTCTCAGAGCCCTAAAAAAATCCTTCAAATGCAATCCAGCTTTGAACCGCACACGTATTGAATTACAATGTAGATGGTTTTTATGTCGATTAATCGATACAGTCATATAGCGATATTTCACGATAAATTTGCTTTACTTAGAGCGACAAAAAAAACAAACTTGTACAAACTTGAGAAAACGAAGCGAATCACGTGTTTCAATCGAATCACTTTCAAATAGGCCTACGATTTGGTTTTGAATCGTTTTATGTCTTCCTGCTAAATATTACCCACATTTTAAAGGATAAACATTTTATCACAGTGATGTATTTATCAGCTTGGTTTGAATGTATATTCATATATGTCTCCGACATCTTCAAGTGGCATCATTCATTTATTGGAGGGAAAGCATCTGAATGCTATATTTGTAAGTATCGGTTGATTTGATGAACGCTGTCATGTTTTGTGGTGTTAGTTGGTTTGTGGCCTTTATCCTGTTTGGTCAAATTACACAAGTCTTTTTTTTTTTTAATATATGCATTAAAAATGATGGCTAGAAATATATGAAAATGAACTTAAAGTTGACGTCCTCATGTCACAAACCGTCAATCTATCAACGAATTGAACTCTTAAAAATCCCGCTCGTTCTCTTTTCATGTCTGCTAAACCTTTTCATAGAAATACTTCTACAACAAGCATTTGGTTACACTTTACAAGAAGCTCTCATTTCTTAACTTTATAGTTAATACTAACATGGACTAATGAGCAATATAGGCCTGTAGCCTTTAGTTAAGAAAAAATATCTTTCATATGTAGTATAAATGTATATACTTTTATACTAATTTAGTTAATAAAATACAATTGTTAATGTTAGTTCACAGTGTATTAACTAATGCAAACAAACTGAAATGTATTAGTAAATATTAAAATTAGTCTAACTTTAAGATTAATCATCTAAATACTGTAGAAGTATGTTCATTGTCAGTTCTTCTTGACTATAGTGTTAATAAATTAACAAAGTATTACTGCCCGGTCTGTTGCATTCAATTGTTTTTTTATTTAATATTGCCAGAAAAATTGGAAAATGGCATCTTTTTCATTTTTTTAAGTAAATGAAGAAAAAAAATTGACTTAAATTTTTATGGTTAATTATATAAGCTGTTTGATTGATGATAGAAAATATTTAAGCTGTTTATCCATTTCCTGCCCCTGAAAGTAAAAATGAATTTTGAAGTTTTCCATTTTCAAAAAAATTTAAGAATGCAATGTACTGCATATTATTATTATTTTTTTTTATATATATATATACACATTTATATATTTTAAATATAAATGTGTGTATATATAGAGAGGGAGAGATGCACGTGTATTTATACTAATATATGTACATTTTTAAAAATATATAATTAACATGTTATAAAATTATATTCAAATTATAAATATATAAAAGTGTATACATTTATTTATATGTGTGTGTGTGTGAGAGAGAGAGAGAGAGAGAGAGACCAACAGTGTCTGTGTTTGGAAACAACAGTGATAAGAAATATATTTCCCAAGTATCAATGTGCCACATGAGTTTTTTTTCTTTTCTTTCCCCACTGTTTAATGTTAGACGTGATGATCATTCTTGTTTGAAATGTGCGAAAATTAAACAAAGTGCCGCTTTCACGTTCGCGGGCTTCACGCGGAGCGTGTAAACTGCGCATGCTCCTTGACCTTGCGATCAAACCACGCCCGCTTGATGTCGTCAGACCTGAAACACCCAGTATTTAGTCTGTGCCTCCAGTCTGTGCTGAAGCGCTGCTGTCAATCAAACTATCGTGGGAGGGGCCTGTCTGTGTGACGTCACACAGACAGGCATCTGAGATCGGCTCGATTTGAGAAAGGGGAAAACTT
>NW_015507071.1:23419-31039 GCF_001515645.1 Sinocyclocheilus grahami
CCACAAAGGCCACATGCAGTGCTGCCTGTAAATTCATTTGCTGTATTTTAATGTCTTTTTCGAACTGTTTTTTTTCTCTTTCAGAGCACCGAGGCTGAGCGTCAGCCCCTGCTTTCATCGTAAACTCCCCAGACGTCATAATGAACCAACATGTGTTTAGACATTGAGCTTGATTTCTTTTTTTCACACGGCCAGAGTCGGTTCAAGGAGCATCGGTGCATGTGGCAGACGACTCAAAGTACAAAGTTTGTCTCAGGTCACCTGGCCTCGGATCCGGATCTTTCAAACGTGTTTTTAATGCATTTAATGCTTCAGATGATTGATTGAGTATCGCAGAACCAAATAGCGCAGGAGTGTCCAAATCAGAAAAAATGTTTCATTTCCTAAACTGAATTATATATCAGAAAACACTAATAGAGACAGCAGATGTGATGCAACACGTTACACATCAGTGCTCGAGATATTGATGTCACCTGTACACATCACAACGATATTAATACACTTATGCAATTGCAATGAGCTCATCTGACAAATAAACTGACAGCGGTGCCAACGCATGCTGATTTCAGAACTAATGTAAGTTTTAGTCTGCTTCACGTGAATCTGAAAAGTCAATAATGTGCCACACGCATTTTAAAATCACTAAATCCTTTTTTAAAATGACCAAATAACTTGTTTTGGTGCCATGATGTATTTGCGCTTGTTTTCTCCTCAGCCATATAAGTGATTTTCTTAGATGCAAACCAAGATTTTGATGGTACATTGGCTCAAAAATGTTTTTAGAGTCAGCTAATACCACTTTTACAATATTTCTGAAAGAAATGGACCATAATCACTAATTTAAACTCTGTTTACAACTCTACAATTTCTTGAATAACCAGACACAACCTTGTTTTCAGTGTTCAGTAAATGCATCATCAAGTGTTTCATCAGTATTACCACAGCATTAAGAAGATTTGTTTTCTTGAACATTTCAGTTTCCTGAATATATTTAATGTTCATTTTCATGCACTGATCGGTTTAGTTTTTGTTTATGTTTAATAAACCTCATGTCCTGCATGGTTCATTTCATGTTTTATTCTTGCAGGTGTTTGGTGGCAGTTCATGGCTGGTTTTGGTGTTTTTTAGGTCTGAAAAGGGAAGATTTGAGGGTTGCTAATTTTGTTTCAGTGAAGTTCAGAATATCACTACAGTGCGTGATGTCTGTGGGTTTGATCTGAAACTGGTGTGATTTCAGTTTCACTTCAGCTTGACAGTAAATGTACTTTTCCCAGGATGGAAATCGTAATTAAATCTCCTGATTACGATGATTGTGAAATGATAACGTGAACTGTGTTTATGAATTAAGACCCAGTGTTGATGTTAGCTGACTGTTTTAGGTTTAAAAAAAGGAATGTTCATGATTGATTCCATTTTTTAAATTCATTTTTTATGCATTTATTTCATCATGTGAGCATTTTTAGTTTTCCTTAAAAAAATATTGCACTATCAATGTAACAAAAATAACGAGACAAACAAAATAATAAAAAAAGCATGTTGCACCATCTCAGTTTACGTGTCTGATATTTACAAAATAAATACGTCCTGATTCTTCTGGAAGCTGCAGCTGATAATGAAATAGATTTGCTACAGATGCTTTTGCCATGTGTGTTTGTATTTTATCAGATCAAACATCTCGGCCTCATTGAATCTGAATCAGAAACTATAGATGCAAAGTTAATATTTTACACGTTATCAAGATCTGTACAACTATAAAACACAGATGATGAAACTGGAGTTCTTGTAGACGTGTTCCTGAGGAGGTGAATGTGTCAAGAACACGCCGGGTCATATTTTGGCCCAAAATCAAATAAATTAAAACCGTTCTGATTTTGGAGGTTAACATGACCTGGACAATTCTTGGTGAGATTCACCTGAATACAGTCTTGAGATTGATGTAGATCTGAAAGTCTTCTGCCGTCTTTAGATGTTCTGTCAGATTGATGTAGGTCATGATGTTTGAGAAATCAAAGGGATGCACAATTTTAGCCATTTTGTTTTCCATCATTTGATTTGGTGCCCTCATCATTCATCCTCAGTCAGGCCTGTTGAGCTTTATTGAAGGAGCACGTGTGTTTCCTGAAAGAGAGGAAAAGTAGGCTATTTTTGAAGCACTCGCATAAGAATATGCCACTCATAAAAAAATAGGAAATATAAAATGTGTGAAAACATTTCCGGCTTGTTGCTGGAGTGTAGCATAATTGCTGATTCACGAATAGCGGTCAATGTTTTCTGTGATAAACGCTTATCTGTTTGCAGCTTAAGGTTCAGGTTTCTGTGTGAAAGTCTTTTTGTGATTAGAGTTGTCAATAGGCAATCATAGATAAATTCACATTTCTCAGAGCCCTAAAAAAATCCTTCAAATGCAATCCAGCTTTGAACCGCACACGTATTGAATTACAATGTAGATGGTTTTTATGTCGATTAATCGATACAGTCATATAGCGATATTTCACGATAAATTTGCTTTACTTAGAGCGACAAAAAAAACAAACTTGTACAAACTTGAGAAAACGAAGCGAATCACGTGTTTCAATCGAATCACTTTCAAATAGGCCTACGATTTGGTTTTGAATCGTTTTATGTCTTCCTGCTAAATATTACCCACATTTTAAAGGATAAACATTTTATCACAGTGATGTATTTATCAGCTTGGTTTGAATGTATATTCATATATGTCTCCGACATCTTCAAGTGGCATCATTCATTTATTGGAGGGAAAGCATCTGAATGCTATATTTGTAAGTATCGGTTGATTTGATGAACGCTGTCATGTTTTGTGGTGTTAGTTGGTTTGTGGCCTTTATCCTGTTTGGTCAAATTACACAAGTCTTTTTTTTTTTTAATATATGCATTAAAAATGATGGCTAGAAATATATGAAAATGAACTTAAAGTTGACGTCCTCATGTCACAAACCGTCAATCTATCAACGAATTGAACTCTTAAAAATCCCGCTCGTTCTCTTTTCATGTCTGCTAAACCTTTTCATAGAAATACTTCTACAACAAGCATTTGGTTACACTTTACAAGAAGCTCTCATTTCTTAACTTTATAGTTAATACTAACATGGACTAATGAGCAATATAGGCCTGTAGCCTTTAGTTAAGAAAAAATATCTTTCATATGTAGTATAAATGTATATACTTTTATACTAATTTAGTTAATAAAATACAATTGTTAATGTTAGTTCACAGTGTATTAACTAATGCAAACAAACTGAAATGTATTAGTAAATATTAAAATTAGTCTAACTTTAAGATTAATCATCTAAATACTGTAGAAGTATGTTCATTGTCAGTTCTTCTTGACTATAGTGTTAATAAATTAACAAAGTATTACTGCCCGGTCTGTTGCATTCAATTGTTTTTTTATTTAATATTGCCAGAAAAATTGGAAAATGGCATCTTTTTCATTTTTTTAAGTAAATGAAGAAAACAAAATGAACTTAATTTTTTATGGTTAATTATATAAGCTGTTTGATTGATGATAGAAAATATTTAAGCTGTTTATCCATTTCCTGCCCCTGAAAGTAAAAATGAATTTTGAAGTTTTCCATTTTCAAAAAAATTTAAGAATGCAATGTACTGCATATTATTATTATTTTTTTTTATATATATATATACTTTTGATTTAGATTTACTTTTGGCGTTTTGCCTTTAATTTGATAGGACAGTGTAGAGAGGACATGAAGTGAAGTGGGAGAGGGAGATGGGGGACAGGATTGGGAAAGGTCCCCAAGCTGGGATTCGAACTCGGGACGTCCAAAGCGCAGCGGCAGGACTGAGGTGTTTGGTGCCGTTCTTCACCTGCAGTAGTTGGTTCCGCACTCATAATGATCTCTGCATCCAGAACCCACGGGCTTCAGAGTGTTCCATCGCCATAGTAACGAGCGCTTGGCCCGATGGATCAGTCCGGTCGCCCAGTCAGTGTCTATGGGTGCCGTCTGGACCTACAGACAGACAGAGAGACAGCGTGTGTTAGACTCAAATGTTCAGCTTGTAATGTTTTTTTCTCGCATTTCTGAGTTTATATCTCATCAATTTTTTTTTGTTTGTTTATGTCTCAGAGTTACATTTTTTTCCACCATTGAATAAATAATTTAGATAATTGCATTACTTTTTATCTCACAATTCAGAATTTTTTTATTGCAATTGCAAGTTTACATCTCAGAATTCAGACATTTCTTCTCATAGTATCTTGCAATTCTGACTTTTTTCTCAAAATTGAGAGAGAGAAAAAATTTCAGAATTGGGAGAAATAAACTCAATTGCAAGGGGGAAAAAAAATTCAGAATTGTGAGATGAAAAAAAAAAAAAATTTTGCAATTACTTTTTAGTTTTTTTATTCCATGGCAGAAATGGCCTTCCATACTGAGATGATTTGCAAATGTTTAATAAGTAATCTTCACTTTAATTTGGAGAGGAAATTATGTCCCAAATGTACAAATTTAGACTCTCAAGCCGCTAAATTTAGAAAGCTGTCAAGGTCGGTCAAACCCCAACATTTGCTCTGGGAGTGACATTGTGCATCTCCAGACAATGATTTACAGAAGCGTTACAGTATGTGCAAACAAAAGCAGCGTGCAGAATAAAACAAGCACTTCAGTCCACCACGCAGCATCGCCTTACAATCGCAGGAAAATGATGAGATGAGAGCCGTGTTATTCCAGCTGGAGGAAGCACATTACCAGATGATCCAAGTGACATGCAGCTGACTCCAGATCAGCTGATAGTGTGTTTTATGACTGACACTGATATCACTGATATGCAGAACTGATCTTTTGTCTTTTTTATGGTCTTATTTGTGGTATATGGGAGTAAACCCATAGGGCAGCAAAAAAAAATAATTTTCAAAAATATTATTAAATATATATTATTGAAAATATATTTTTGAAATATAATAATATTTAAAAAGCATTTAAAATATATATTTTTGTCTCATATTTAAATTTAAGAAAATACATGTACATACAGTATGTCACATTTTAACATTTAATCAGATAAAGAAGCTTAAGATCATATATATACACACACAGTATATATAAAATATTATTATTATTATTATTAATTTTCCTTGAAAACTTCAAAGTGTTACTTGCTGGTTCTTTGTAAAAATGATTTACTATAATGTTCTAGCATCAATCAAGTTTGATTTAATTAGCATAATATAATTCACGTTTTATTTATCTTTTAATTAGAAAATGTTCAAACAAATTCAAAGGCAAGAAAAAGTGATTGACTCAAACGTTTGGAAATAACAAATGAGATTGTTTTATTGAGAAGTATAAAAAAAAAAAGAAAACCGATAATATATACAGCAAAATTGAATATGAATAATTATGAAACTTATAAGTCTTTGTAAGAAAGCAAGACTAAATAGAGATGTTTTAAATGTAGATTCAACCCTGTGTTTTCTGCAGGTCCACTGGAAGACTGCAGCTGTTTCAGCTCGGTGATTGTGAGGTGATGTACCTGTAAGTCCAGCAGCAGCAGAGACAGCAGAGCGGTCAGCACGAGCAGACGCTGGGTCACTGGCATCATCTTCAGGCTTTAGCTGAACGTCTAGCAGTGAGCCAGAGCTGGACACGCTTTATATGAGGCTGATAAGACTATCAGAGATCAATGATCAGCAGAAATGAGGACGAGTCCACGTCTGCGAGGGTAACGAGACCTTTATCAGAGCCACCGCTCATCAGCTGGAGGACCAGAGTAAAATACACAGCAGAGCATCGTCTCGTGTTCGTGTTTGTCTGCTCAAAGTCCAAGCTGAGGTTCCCACTGACAGGGAATATAATGCTGGAATAATAGTGCAATAAATGTAAGTTCTCAGAAAGCCATGAACACTTTCTACCAGATACGTTATAGAACATTCGTTCAAAGTGATCTGGTCTTTAATAACCTTCTCAAAATATTATTTATGCATCGATGATGGAATGTCTTCTGAAACATTGTAGTTGGACGTTCTTGTTACATTTTTAAATGTTACTACTTGTTAGTTTCCAGTGGTTCGGAGAACATTCAAAAGTAACATTCCCCTAATGTTTGCGACATGATCAAATGTAGCATTCTCTTAAAGGGCCAGTTCACTCAAGAATAAAAAATTCTGTCATCATTTACTGACTCTTAAGTTTTTCCAAAACTGAATGAATTTCTTTCTTCTGCTGAACATATTTTGAAGAAACTGTTACTGATCCCCGTTGACTTTCACTGGCTTGACTACTATGGAAGTCAATGGCTACCGTCAGCTCTTTAGTTACCAACATTCTTCAAAATATTGTATTTGTGTTCAACAGAAGAAAGAAACTCATGCAGGTCTGGAACAACTTGATGGGGAGTAAATTATGACTGAATTGTCATTTTTGAGTCAACTGTCCCTTTAATATTGTCTCTAATGTTCACACAGCCATTACATAAACAAAAAACGTTTTAATGTTCAAAAAAAACATTTTCATAACTTCATGGGAACATTAGCAAAACTTGTCAGCTGGGATGTATTGATATTTAGGTTTTGTAAAATAATTAATAATACAGACAATTTATATTTAAATTTTAAGCATTTAAGATGGATCAAAGGTTTTTAAAACACTAGAAATGTAAATTTCCTCAAGTGTGTCTGAACTTTATCATATCATCATTTTTTAAAATAATATTATCATATATTCCATATTCTCTGTGGAGAGCAGAATTTGAAGAACAGGATGTAAAAAAAAAGTCATTTTCACTTCCTTTTAGCTTTCACAAAAGCACATCCACTACTGAGCTATAATGAAAGATGAAAACAAGCACAGCTGTCATATGAATGTGTGTTGTTGTTATGGTTTTCTTCACCTGTCCAGCAGAGGGCAGCGTTACTCCAGCTCATCTACTCACTCATTTCAGATGATGAAGATCTTTACACACATCCTCTTAGTAACATGCATGCTTGCAGAGCTTTACACTGTAAAAGGAATTAATCTGTAGTAATTCTAGTAATTCTGAGCTTGTGCAACTTAACGACTTCTAAATGTCAGCATTTAATTTGCTCAAAATGCTATTTAGTGAAAATTCTGTTATATTAGTGCTCAAGCTCCTTTATTAAATTGACATGTAATTAATCAGTGCTGTCTGTGTAACTTAGATGCTGGAGTGTTGCTGTTGGTCCTGAGAGATGCGTGTTATTATGGGATGTATGGAGGTCATGAGTAACCATGGTAACGGGGTTCCTGACGTTCTGCAGTGGTTTGAGTCTGATAACCTGTGAAGAGTTAAAGGTGTGTGTGTGTGTGTGAGTGTGAGTGTGAGTGAGTAAGTGAGTGAGTGAGTGTGAGTGTGTGAGTGTGAGTGTGAGTGTGAGTGTGAGTGAGTGAGTGAGTGAGTGAGTGTGAGTGTGTGAGTGTGAATGTGAGAGTGTGTGTGTGTGATTGTGTGTGTGAGTGTGAGTGTGTGAGTGTGAGTGTGAGTGTGAGTGTGAGTGAGTGAGTGAGTGAGTGAGTGTGAGTGTGTGAGTGTGAATGTGAGAGTGTGTGTGTGTGAGTGTGTGTGTGAGTGTGAGTGTGTGAGTGTGTGTGTGTGAGTGTGTGTGTGCGTGTGTGTGTGCGTGCG
>NW_015507071.1:31118-41183 GCF_001515645.1 Sinocyclocheilus grahami
TGTGTGTGTGTGGGTGTGTGTGTGTGTGTGTGTGTGTGTGTGTGTGTGTGTGTGTGAGAGTGTGAGTGTGTGTGAGTTTGAGTGTGTGTGAGTGTGAGTGTGAGAGTATGTGTGTGAGTGTGTGTGTGAGTGTGAGTGTGTGAGAGAGTGAGAGTGTTTGTGTGAGTGTGTGTGTGTGTGTGTGAGTGTGTGCGTGTGTGTGTGTGAGAGAGTGTGAGTGTGAGTTTGAGTGAGTGTGAGTTTGAGTGTGTGTGAGTGTGAGTGTGAGTTTGAGTGTGTGTGTGTGTGTGTGTGTGTGTTGTGTGTGAGTGTGAGAGTGTGTGTGTGTGTGTGTGTGTGTGAGTGTGAGTGTGAGTTTGAGTGTGAGAGTGAGTGTGAGTGTGAGTTTGAGTGTGAGAGTGTGTGTGTGTGTGTGTGTGTGTGTGTATGTGTGTAGACGGGAACCCACATCCTATGAAAGTCTCAGGGCTGATTCTGATGTTTCACTGCATGATAAAACAGGTCCATTTATCGATAATTTCAAGTTCAGTGCTGAGATTCATCCAATGTCAGTCAGGCATTCACATTTATGTATACAGTGCTTTTCATAATACACACTGTTTCAGAGCAGCTTTACAGAAAATCATGATGTTAGTGTTTTATCACGTCTTAATATCTACATGCCTTATTGTTGCATTTATCATATTAGAGCTGGATGATAATACACTTACGTTTTGTAATGACAAACAATCAAGCGGTTTTGCTATCACTTTATGTGAGTGTACTGTGTAATATAATGATACAGAGCACTGCAAAAATACAGTTTGCATTTCTGCAACACAATAAACATTCACACAGCCAAGATTTATAGTAGTTTTATAATTCGTTATTAATTATTAATTTATTAATTACCCAGCTAACAAAAATGTGTTCTGAGAACATTTTGCTAACGTTTGCATTAAGTGATGAAAGCATTATTTCTGGAAACTTTCTCATTTGTCAAAGTGTCTAAAATGTTTTAAAAACATTTTTCTTGGTTTTATGAACGTTGTAGAAAACATTAAGGGAACATTCCGTTTCATAATTTTGTGAACTATATGGGAATGTTATATTTAAATGTTCTTTAAACGTTCTGAAACCAGTAGTAGTTACATTTAAAAAATGTTAGATGAACTAACCTAAACTAAAACGTTTCAGAAAAAACTTTTCATGAACAATGTATAAATAGTGTTTTATATTAATGTTACTGGATAAATGTTTGTTCATTACTTTGAGAGAAACTTCTGAGAGCATTCACCATTAGCTGGGCATCTGTTCTGTCCAAAAGAATCATTAAAGTGATTCACTGATTCTTTGATCAAGCATCAAAACATTGTATCTTTACTATTTTATCCTTTTGCAAACATTGTGGGAAAGTGGGTATTTTTGTGGGAACATTTGTCTTTACATACTAGCTTGGCGTTCCCATCATTGTTTTTGTGAATGCCGGGAAATTCTTCCCTAAATTAACCCCAGAAGCGCTGGACCCCCTGAAGCCCTACAGCAGTGTGTGTGTGTGTGTGTGTGTGTGTGTGTGTGTATTGTTGTCTGGGATTGTGGGTATAGAGTTCCTGTCCATGACTTGAACACATGGGCCCTTGTTTGTTCGTATGTGTATGTGCTCATTTAGGCCCCTGAGCGTCCGTTGTTGTTTCAGTCCCGAATGAATCAAAGAGCCGCGTCTCCTTCTGAAAGCAAACACACAATGGAGGATCTGATCCGGCTCTCCTTCAGCATAATGCACTGGAGGCCCCATCCTCCAGCACAGGGGCCCGTCTGCATCCATTGTTATTAACGGGTGATGTTTCTGCTCCTTTGATCGAAACGCTCAAGGAAAACCTTCGCTAAATGAATGCAAGTTAAAATAATATTCATTATATATATTTCCATATATATAAATTTTATTGTAATTTGACATTTTTATATATTTTATTTAATAAATATATTAAATGTAATAAATAATGATTACATAATAATTTAAATAATATCACTTATATAGTTTAATTTAATAATTCATATTTTTTATTATGTAATTTGTCATTTTGTATATATTATGAAAATATAAAAATGATTATTTACTAAATTATATAAAATGTAATAAACAATAATTAAATAATAATTTAATTTAATAAGTTTGTCCTGTTTTGGTAACGTGATTAATTAATTTTATTAAATAATTTTAATTAAAAAATTACTTTTTTGTGTATTTATATTTACTTTATTATTATTACTGTAATTGGCAAATGTTTTGCTCTTTTGACAGTGTGTTTGTTTTGCTATGCTTCCTGTATTTATTTATTTGTCTTTAATAGACTACTGTTTTTATTGAGGAACACTTGGAATTAGAATTGTGAATATTTTTGAATAATTAAATCTTGGTTATTTAATTTAATGCATTAATTCTCAAAGATTCTATTAATGAAAAATGTAAAACCAGAGCAGATATCTTCGTGCATATGGGCTCCTAAAGTATATTGTGTTGGACAGCAGGGGGCCTTTGAGTCACTGATGCTTTCCATGAAAGAATGAAAACAACCAGTGAACTCAAAGAAATCAATACTTTTATTCATCAAAAGTGACAGTAAAGACATTTATGTTACAAAAGATTTCTATTTCAAATAAATGCTGTTTTTTTAAACTTTCTAATCATCTGTGAATCCTGAAAAATAAACTGTATCACAGTTTCCACAAAAATATTGTGCAGCACGACTGTTTTCAACATTGATAATAATCAGAAATGTTTCTCGAGCAGCAGATCAGCATATTATACTGATTTCTGAAGATCATGTGACACTGAAGACTGGAGTAATGATGCTGAAAATACAGCTGTGCATCACAGAAATAAATTACAGTTTAACAGATACTCACATAGAACACAGCTGTTTTAAATTAGAATAATATTTCACATTTTTTACAGTATTGTTCATCAAATAAATGCAGCTTCGCTGAGCAGAAGAGACTTCTTTCAGACTCATTATTATGGGACTCCTCCTGCGGCCAGTAATCAGTCTGTACTGTAAAGGACCTTAGTGAGGCCCCTCGTCACGGGACCTGGGACATTCCAGTTGGTCTCTGTGACGATGGAGCTGGATTGTTTGAATACAGGAGCCTGCGGCTTCACACACACAGTGAACGGCATACAAACACCTCTAAGGCTCCTTACTCCTGCAGATTTAAATCACTAACTTTCACATTTCTTTGGCTGTTATGAATGGAAATACTCAATATAGTAACCCAATAATCTCTTGTTCTCTCATGTGCACCAGCAGGAGGCATCAGACGTCAGAGCATTAACCTGTTCCTCCTCGTCTGACGGTCTCCACACACCTTTCACTCAGAGCTGAGACTGATTATGGGCTGTGTGGCGGTCAAGGGTAACCACGGAAACAGCTTCCTGCTGCTCTGGAATGTTTGATTGTGAAGAGGAAGTGCTGCATCACATGATCTGAGAGAATGCAGGTAAAAGGGCGAGTGCAGGGTGTGACCTCTGATCTGACCTTTCACTGCTCACTGCTCACACACACGACCCCTTTTGATCCTTGAAATAGTTTATCTTTGTGTGACAATATCATTTATTCACATATATGCATCATTTGTCATATCTTCTATATTCTAGGGGTTAATTCAGGATAAATGGCAAAAAGGGGCCCAATTGACCAGATTTTATTCTATATGTTTTCCTTTATTTTATTTTATTTTATTTTTGAAACTATTTACTTTTTATTTAAAACACAATTTAAAATAGACACTATCAGGATCTTGCAATAATTTTTTTTAATTAAATTTTTATTTGATTTCATTTTTATTCGATTTTTATTTTATTTTATTTTTTGTCTAAACATTTTTTATTTAAAAATGTACTTTAAAATATTAAGAAATAGTCATGATCAGGATCTTCCAATCAATTTTATTTTTGTAATAATGATAAAATATAATGTAATTTATTATATAAAATACAATAAATTATAAAAAAGGATAATATTTACAGAGTAATTATTTTGTAGAGGGGGGTCAAAATAGCAATTTTCACCTGAGATTCAGAGCCAAATTACAGGACCGAAAAGTGACTTCAGAAAGATGGCAGCATCATACTGTTACTTTTACACAGAGATTAGTAGGTGTATTAGTAAAATCTGTTGACTTTAGCAATCTTTGTTGCATTATGTGCCAATGGTGAGCATTCAAAAATGGGGAAAGCGCACTTTTCATGTTTTTTCTCCAAAGTTTGCAGGCCTGTAACTCAAGAAGAATCAAAGATATCTTAATGTCCTTTTAGATTTAGATTCTTAACAAACGTCTCTTTTGGCATCTTCATTTTTAAGGCCCTATGTTGTTCAGTTCCAGAGATATTGGAATTTTAATATGGCTCCAGGGGCAAATCGTTAAATTGTACACATTTTCAGTGGTCAAAAACCAAAACACTTTGCAAAAATATGATTATTTTTCTTCTTTTTTTATTTAAAGAGGAATGTCTGAAGAACAAATAATATTCAAACTAGAAATGTATCTCGTTTCCTTCTGTCAAAACAACAGCATTGAACATACCCGTCTGAGTGCCATAAATATTCTTTTTCCAAAGTTTGCATGCCGATAACTCAAGAAATATTAAAGGTATTGCAATATGGTTTTAAATTCTAGTTCTTAATAAACCTTTCCTTTGGAATCTTCATTTTCAAGGCCCTACATCGTTCAGTCGCAGAGATATGGGGTCCTCAATGAGGCTCCAGATTGTTAAATATTACCCATTTTCAGTGGTCAAAACCAAATGTTGGTCACTTTGTATACAGCTGATGCTTACTGTATTTAAAGCAGAATGTCTGAAGAATAAATAATGTTGAAACTAGGAGTGCATCTTGTTTCCCTCTATCAAAACAATTGCATTGGACATACCTGTGTGAGTGTTATAAATATTCATTTTTTTTCCAAATTTGCGTGCCTGTAACTCAAGAAGTATTACAGATATTTTAATATCATTTCATATTCTGGTTCTAAATAAACTTTTCGTTTGGAATCTTCATTTTCAAGGCCCTGAATGGTTTAATCCCAGAGATATGATGCAGCTCCATGTCCAAAATGTTGTGGCCTACTCATTTTCAATGGTCAAAAACCAAATGTGGTTTTGTGTTCATCTAGTCATCACTGTTGTCATTGTCAAATATGCAAATAATAACAGTAACCCAGGGTTTAGGAATGTACAGTGTGACACATTAGATTATGAATTACCAGGATTAATTATTAACTCTAGGCAAAGTATGAACAGTGTGAAACATAAAATAAGATTACCCCAGGATCTCTGGGATTTACCTAGGGTTTAGAAATACCCAGTGTTAATTATTTTAAGTGTGAGAGACCTTAAATGTTTGAGGCACTATCAGTTATTCTGCCAAATATGCCCTTTAGCAGTATATTACTTGATCTATGACTATGCTTCACATAGCAATAAAAAAGAAAAAGAGATTTTAATCATTAATCCAGGTTAGGCAAATCTTGGTTTATTGATGTGAATGCAATGTGTGGAGAAAGCAAGCACTTTTCCCTATAGGAGGCATGGGATCTCTGTCAAACATGTTACAATAGTGCATATCTGAACTCTTGGTGGCTTCAGAAGCTGTTAAAATTAACAAAATCCCTTCCAAATATCCCTGAGACTGATTCGAATAGAGAATCTTATGAATAGACTACTGAGAGAAAGGTAACTTGACCAATTTAGAGCATTTAAGCAGCCAGACAGGTCTGTTCTATACATATTGTTTTGATAGAGGGACACAAGATACAGTTTTAATTTCAACACTTATTTATTCTTCAGACATTGTTCTTTAAATTAAATAAGTATTAGCAGTATACAAAGTGACCAACATTTGGTTTTGACCACTGAAAATGGGTAATATTTAACAATCTGGAGCCTCATTGAGGACCCCATATATCTGCGACTGAATGATGTAGGACCTTGAAAATGAAGTTTCCGAAAGAAAAGTTTATTAAGAACTAGAATCTAAAATCATATTGTGATAGCTTTAATACTTCTTAAGTTATAGGCTCACAAACTTTGGAAAAAGAATATTTATGGCACTCAGACAGGTGTTCAATGCAGTTGTTTTGACAGAAGGAAACGAGATTGTATTTAAAGCAGAATGTCTGAAGAATAAATAAAGTTGAAACTAGGAGTGCATCTTGTTTCCCTCTATCAAAACAATTGCATTGGACATACCTGTGTGAGTGTTATAAATATTCATTTTTTTCCAAATTTGCGTGCCTGTAACTCAAGAAGTATTACAGATATTTTAATATCATTTCATATTCTGGTTCTAAATAAACTTTTCGTTTGGAATCTTCATTTTCAAGGCCCTGAATGGTTTAATCCCAGAGATATGATGCAGCTCCATGTCCAAAATGTTGTGGCCTACTCATTTTCAATGGTCAAAAACCAAATGTGGTTTTGTGTTCATCTAGTCATCACTGTTGTCATTGTCAAATATGCAAATAATAACAGTAACCCAGGGTTTAGGAATGTACAGTGTGACACATTAGATTATGAATTACCAGGATTAATTATTAACTCTAGGCAAAGTATGAACAGTGTGAAACATAAAATAAGATTACCCCAGGATCTCTGGGATTTACCTAGGGTTTAGAAATACCCAGTGTTAATTATTTTAAGTGTGAGAGACCTTAAATGTTTGAGGCACTATCAGTTATTCTGCCAAATATGCCCTTTAGCAGTATATTACTTGATCTATGACTATGCTTCACATAGCAATAAAAAAGAAAAAGAGATTTTAATCATTAATCCAGGTTAGGCAAATCTTGGTTTATTGATGTGAATGCAATGTGTGGAGAAAGCAAGCACTTTTCCCTATAGGAGGCATGGGATCTCTGTCAAACATGTTACAATAGTGCATATCTGAACTCTTGGTGGCTTCAGAAGCTGTTAAAATTAACAAAATCCCTTCCAAATATCCCTGAGACTGATTCGAATAGAGAATCTTATGAATAGACTACTGAGAGAAAGGTAACTTGACCAATTTAGAGCATTTAAGCAGCCAGACAGGTCTGTTCTATACATATTGTTTTGATAGAGGGACACAAGATACAGTTTTAATTTCAACACTTATTTATTCTTCAGACATTGTTCTTTAAATTAAATAAGTATTAGCAGTATACAAAGTGACCAACATTTGGTTTTGACCACTGAAAATGGGTAATATTTAACAATCTGGAGCCTCATTGAGGACCCCATATATCTGCGACTGAATGATGTAGGACCTTGAAAATGAAGTTTCCGAAAGAAAAGTTTATTAAGAACTAGAATCTAAAATCATATTGTGATAGCTTTAATACTTCTTAAGTTATAGGCTCACAAACTTTGGAAAAATAATATTTATGGCACTCAGACAGGTGTTCAATGCAGTTGTTTTGACAGAAGGAAACTAGATACATTTCTAGATTCAACATGATTTGTTCTTCTGACCTTCCTCTTTAAAAGAACAGAAGTATCATATTTTTTTGCAAAGTGACCCATGTTTGTTTTTTGACCACTGGAAATGTGTAGAATTTATCGATTTACTCCTGGAGCCATATTGAAATTCAATATCTCTGGAAATGAACCATATAAGGCCTTATAAATTAAGATGCCAAAAGGAAAGTTTCTTTAATACCTCTTGAGTTACAGGCCTGCAAACTTTGGAGAAAAAACATGAAAAGTGCGCTTTCCCCATTTTTGAATGCTCACCATTGGCACATAATGCAACAAAGATTGCTAACGTCAACATATTTTACTAATAGAGATACTAATCTCTGTGTAAAAGTAACAGTATCATGCTACCATCTTTCTGAGTCATTTTTAACCAAAATAGCGGATTTACTAATATTAGTAAATAATAATAGTAAATATTCATCCACAACATTTAATATTTTGGCTTTCATCAAATACAGATATGATCAAATTCAGAAATTTGAGCTGGGGACCTCTGGTTGAGTTGACACAGAATGACCTTATATAATTTTAGAAATAATTTATTTGTATTTTATATATATATATTGTTAATTTATACTGTGTGTGCATACTTTCTACATTTTCTTTTTAATGGAAAATTAACACAAGTTTCTATAATTTATTTTTTACATGTCCTTTTTCTTTTCTTTATAGTGTTTTATTTTCTTTCTATTTTTCTTTCTGTCTTGTGATTTTTGATGTGAAATGTGTTTATATAGTTGTGAATTTACACAAGGTCCAGTTAGATCTGGTTAAAGCACTAAAACAGTCGTCGGTCACCTTCAAGCACAAGAATCCAAACACACAACCCTCCTTCTCTCTCTCTCTCTCTCTCTCTCTCTCTCTCTGTCTCTCTCTCTCTCTCTCTGTGTGTCTCTCGCCCTCAGTCCCGCCCACTCCGGGTGACGCCTGGCCCCTCCACACTGCAGTCATTCATTCAAATAGTGAGCTGGCCGCTGGATCAAGTTTACTTCAGGAGCAAACACTGTGAGAGGAGCGTCTCGATCTGAGCTCAGGATCTGATTGGTTACCTCACTTTCAGTGCTGTGTGTGTTGAGGAGGAGAAGCTGTACTGATTCATTGACACCTGCACCATGAGGAAGGGCTCCTGCTGCATGTTCATGTCGGGAGTCGTCGGCGCTGTTCTCCTGATCATGGGAATCGGCCTGTTTGTGTCCGGACTCTTCCAGACTTTGATCCACAACAAGCTGAAGGGGGTAAGAGTCTGTTTTCAACTCATTCTTCAGCTGTCATGAGGACTGACTAGTTTATTATAGTGGACTCTTTGTGTGATGTTTACATACTTTGTCAGCTTTGTATTGAATATTTTAAATTTTTATTTTATATATTTTAAAATATTTTTTATGTTGTTATTATTGTGATATAATATTGTAATATATAATTTTACATGAAAGTAATTGTTTTAATAACATTTATACTTTATATTTTATATATACATTTAATATATTTACACTAAAAACATGTTTTTAGTGTTTTATTTTAATTTTACAGTTTTTTTTACATTTAAAGGGGTCATATGACGTTGCTAAAAAGAACATTATGTTGTGTATTTGGTGTAATGAAATGTGTTTATGCAGTTTAAGGTTAAAAAAACACATTATTTTCCACATACTGTACATTATTGTTTCTCCTCTATGTCTCGGCTTTCTGAAACGCGTCGATTGTTACAAAGCTCATCGGTCTGAAAAGCGAGGTGTGCTGTGATTGGCCAGCTATCCATACACTATTTTTAACATTTCTATTTTACAGTTTTATGATTAAATTTTTAATAAATGTTCTATGTTGATTATATTTATTCTTAAATTGTTTTTATTTTACTTTTACATTTTTATAATTTAACTTTTAGTAAGTGTTCTACATTGATTATTTTATTTTAAATGATTTTGTATTTTAATTTTACATTTTCATAATTACATTTTTAGTAAATGTTCTTTATTGAAATAATAATAAAAAAATTAATAATTGATTTAATTAATTTTAAATATTTTTCAATTAAAATTTTATATTTGTATGATTTATTTCATTTTCAGTAAGTGATTTATTTCCTGCAAACCCCATTTTTTTTGAAGCATGCATTGGCGGGAAAGGAGCGTGTTTTTGTGCAGACGGTCTCAGTGCAGCATGTGCTCGGTGTAATCAGAGTGGTGTGTAACATGTGCTCCGTGTTTCTGTCTTTACCGCGGTCGGCATGTGCTCCGATTTCTCTTCCTCTTGTGGAGCAGAAAACACATGATGCTGTGTCAGATGATGTACAGAATGATGAGATTGTTGCAGTGAATCACCTGCTGGAACATAAACTTTTGAAAGTGAAAACTCTGCATTGCACAAGTGTGAAATCAGCCATGTACTGAGAGTTTTGTGCTTTAACAGCGAATCCGAGCGCTCTGTTTGTGTGTAAATGTGGTCGGCTGCAGAGGCTCGTGCTGAACAGGAAACACATTGTGTGGATTTGTTGAATGTGAGGCTTGTGTGTGTGTGTGTGTGTGTGTGTGTGAGTGTGAGTGTGAGTGTGAGTGTGTGTGTGTGTGTGCGTG
>NW_015507071.1:41560-44530 GCF_001515645.1 Sinocyclocheilus grahami
TGTTTATGTGGTTTATGAGGACACAAATTTATATAATAACATGGGTGTGACATAGGTATTACAACGAGAAGGGGATTTATGAGGACATTTTCAGTGTCCCCGTAATTCAAAAGGCTTATAAATAATTCAGAATTAGTTTTTTTTGAAAATCTAAAAATGCACAAAGTCTCCTGTGAGGGGTAGGTTTAGGGGTAGGGTTGGTGTAGGGCAATAGAATATACGGTCTGTACAGTATAAAAACCATTACGCCTATGGAGAGTCCCCGTAAACCATAAAAACAAACCAGTGTGTGTGTGTGTGTGTGAGTGTGAGTGTGAGTGTGAGTGTGAGTGTGCATGTGCATGTGCATGTGTGTGTGTGTGTGTTTCTCCTCCTCACGGCTGCTCATCTGTTCAGCTGGACAGTCTTCAGTTCTTGTATTGCATTTCAGGCTGTTTTTAGTGTAGATGAAGTTCTTTTAGCAGGGTAGTAATTTAGCGATTGAAGCGGTCAGACGGCTCCAGGACTGGGTTCAGTTTGTGCTGCCTGTGTTTACAGGCGTCTGCAAACAACTGATTATACTGTATATATATGAGCCAGATCAGCCTCGTCTGCTTTTATCCACAGATCACACACATGCTGCGGCTCTGGCTGCTCCTACAGAGTTTGGATCACAGGAGGAAAATGGGAAATCATGTTGATGACAGACTGAAGAATGATTCTGTCATCAGTCATTCAATAGCAGCACGAATGCAGGAAATTCTGAACCCAGTTTACACGGTTTCATTATTTATTTTTGAAATTAATACTTTTATTCATCAAGAATGCATTAAATTAATCAAAAGTGACAGTAAAGACATTTATAATGTTACAATATTTCAAATAAATGCTGTTCTTTTGAACTTTCTATTCATCTGTGAATCCTGAAAAATAAAATGTATCACGGTTTCCACAGAAATATCGTGCAGCACGACTGTTTTCAGCATTGATAATAATCAGAAATGTTTCTTGAGCAGCAGATCAGCATATTATACTGATTTCTGAAGATCATGTGACACTGAAGACTGGAGGAAGGATGCTGAAAATACAGCTGTGCATCACAGAAATACATTACAGTTTAACAGAGATTCACAAAACAGCTGATTTAAATTTTAATAACTTTTTTTGGTCTTATTTAGTCTTTTTGGTCAGATAAACGCAGAATTGGTGAGCAAAAGAGACTTCTTTCTAAAACATAATTTAAATGTATTTTTATTTCATATTTAATTAATATTTATTTTTGTTTATTTATTTACTTATTTTTAGTTGCCAAGATAATGTTTCTAATTTTTGCTGAGTTATTCATGAAGTAAAATAAAATAACTTATAAATAAAAATTAACAAAAATCTAAAAAAAAAAAAAACATTTAAAAAACCCCAGTGACTAAGAAATGTAAGAAATAAATAAAAATATTTGTAAAAATCTAATTTCTAAAAAATTCAAATTTTAAAAATTCAACAAAATAAACATAAAACTTTAAAAAACAATAGAACATTAATGTTTATTTCAATAAATAAATAAATAGATAATGTTATTATATACATATATATATATTATTTCAGCTAGTTGCCAAGACTTTCACTAATAAATAAAAAATTATAAAAACTATATAGACATTGAAGAAAAAAAACTATGTTTTAAATCTTTTTTAATCAAAACAAAATGAACACTAAAATTAAAGTGAAAGCAGAAAATAAAATTAGTTGAAAATATTAGCAAAAAATATAATGGTATGTCTTACACTGCATCAGCAGTTGCTTGTAATTTTAGAGCTGCAGATTTAATCAGAAAAGCAGTCAAGTTATTGTCAGACTGAGATATTATGCAGAATATTTGGGCATCAGGGCAACTAGTGCTGCCACACACACAGTCTGAGTCTGACCTCATTCCTTCAGTTCTCCAGATCATCAAACACAATCCACAAACTACACATGAAAACAACATCAACATTTAGAGTCCCACATCCGTCTGAGAAAACACACACATCCTAATTAGTGCTGTTTGCTAAGCTGTATCATTAGTTGACATCAGCCTCCAAAGATTGAGGCTTTTCTGTTTATTTCACTAACTATGTATAGATTAAATGCAGTTTTCATCATGTTTTTCCCTTCTGGTACCAAACGAGCACTTCTTCTCTAGCTTCGTTTTTTTGGAATAATTGGTTTCAGTGCTTGTGAAAACAGAAGGAAAATCGTGTTGATGACTGGAGAGGATGCGTCTGTCTTCAGTGTTTCAGCAGCAGCATTAATGCAGCAAGCAGTTTATATGTGAATTCTGAACCCAGTTTACACTACCGTTCAAAGGTTTGTGATTTCTTTAAAGAAATGACTACTTTTATTCATCAAGGACACATTCAATTGATCAAAAGTGACAGTAAATGCATCTGTAATGTTACAATGTTTCAAATAAATGCTGTTCTCCTGAACGTTCTATTCATCTGTGAATACTGAAAAATAAAATGAATCACAGTTTCCACAAAAATATTGGTTTCCAAAAATATTGGCAAGCACAACTGTTTTCAACATTTATACATCGATATTTTTACATCAAATAAATGCAGCCTTGGTGAGCAGAAGAGACAATAAATAAGTAAATAAAATCATTATTATTCCAAACCTCTGAATGGTAGTGTGTATATTTTTTGTATGATTCTTGGCTTGTGTAGCTGTAGTTTGACATATAAATAATCTTTTGGCTATTAAAAGCATCTTAAATGCCAGTGAAGATTAGATATAAACACCTCATTGTTCTGCACGGATACTTCAGCGTTTTTTCTAGATGTCTTGGCTGGTGGCTGCTGGATTTTTACATGAGAAAACACGAGAGGAAAAGAAAAGTTGCAGCAGTTGATTCGAGGACATTCAAGCCGATGGTCATGTGATCTGTGTGTGTGTATGTGTGTGTGTGTGTGTGTGTGTGTGTGTGTGAGTGTGAGTGTGAGTGTGTGTGTG
>NW_015507071.1:44913-52763 GCF_001515645.1 Sinocyclocheilus grahami
ATATATCATTAAATATATATAATATTTTTATATGTAATATAAAATCCTTATTATTATTAATAATAATATATTAAATATATATCTACATATCTGGAATGCTTAAGGGAAATAGTAGTAGTAGTAGTAATAATAATAATAATAATAATAAATGGTGTACAATCAATCTAAATGTAAATGCAGTAAAATTATATATAAATATTTTATAACATCTGAAATATTTAATTAAAACAATAATAATATGAAAGAAATTTTATTAAAAATTAATTATTTATGTAAATGAAATTATTTATGTAAATATGTTTGTATAAAATTATTATTATTATTATTATTATTAATACATAAAATATACTGTACATCTACGTATCTGGAATTCTTGAGTGAAACAACAACAACAACAACAATAATAATAATAAATGAAATACCAAATATGAATATAAATGCATATATATATATATATATAATGAGTAGTTATTATAGTTGTTATGAAGTGTTCAGTGGTTCAAAAGTGTTCAAGAGAGTTTGTCACAGTTATTAAAGCTGTCTTCAGTTCTGTTTTCCAAGAAATGTCTCTATTTCTACAAGTGAATAACGGCTGCTAGCAGCATTAGTATGGAAAACTGTCAGTAGTTAATGTCTTTATTTACAGTTTCTGCTCAAGTGAGGAGAAAAGCGTCTTTAACTGGTTCCTCCTCAGAAGAGCGATCACATGATGCGATCCTCCTCCATCCTCAAGACTGCTACACTGACTCTTCTGAGGAAGAGCTAGTCTTCATCAAGTCTCTTTCTATCTGAATGGATAATCGTTGGTCAGAATGAGTTGCAAAGTGAACCAGAATGATGCTGGCGGTCAGACTGATGATAGTGCTGAGTCACTAGTTAAAGCTGTGCTGTTTGTGATCTCTGTCCTGCTCCATGATCGATGTTTCAAACACACCTCAAGGGTCCAGTCACCCCAAACGTGGCGCCAGCGCTCGGCCGGTGAGAGGTTATCTGTGTTTGACCCAGGGTGGATTCAGAGTATCTAATAGTTACTGTCTTTCATATTTCTCATAATACTCCTGCGTGTTTCTGCTGCTGGCTGAACTTATTATGATACGATTGAGCCAGAACAAGTGAACTTTATCAGCATCTGAGGAATTTAGAAATGTTACATTTGAGCCGGCAATAATGTAGCGCTGGAGGTCAGGAGGTCGTGACCTTAGGTGACACGGAATGACCTAAATACTGAACTTCCATTTTTAGTGATGAATGAAGTAGAAGTCATGTCAGCTGTGATTCTGAGCATGATGGCATATTAAAGTTTTTTTTGCCAACTCTCAGAACACTATCATATACGTTGAAAAAAATGGGTGTAGAAGCAATTTTCACTCAGAAATTGATAGTAAATTTCACAAATATTTACAAAGAATTGGCAAGTAACACATTGGATTAAATGTGTAAATGATATAACATAACAAAACAACATATCAAAACATAAAACATGACGTACATCATAACGTCATATGTTTTTGTTATAAAATATAACAGCATAACTTAGTAAAACATAACATAAAAACATAATATAACAAAACAACTTAAAACTTAACATGCTTCCTTTTATCTTTTACAACATAAACATATATACTAAACATACACATATAACAATAAAACATAACAGCATCACATAAAACATAACATTATGTTTTGCTGATATGTTTTATGTTATTTTTTGTTACAAAACAATGTAAAACAATTTAATGTAAATAATAACATAATGAAATGACATATCAAAACAACATAAAATATTAATCCAGAACAAATGAAGTTTATCAGCATCTGAGGAATTTGAAATGTTACATTTGTGCCGGCAATAATGTAGTGCTGGAGGTCAGAGGTCGTGACCTCAGGTGAACCGGAATGACCTAAATACTGACCGTCTCCATTTCCAGTGTGATGAATGAAGCAGGAGTCATCAATATAACATTTTATTTTGTTAACTCTCATATACACTGAAATTTGACTACACTGAGATTTTCATTCAGAAATTGCTTGTAAATAACAAGTAACACATTGACTTAAAAAGAAAATTTGAAAGTAGAAAACCTGAAATAGTGTTTTAATTCTAAAACATACTCTAATAATCTTTGTTTTATTTGCAGCTTTTAAAAAATCAGTTTTACATCAAATGAGCTCAAAGCTGACAGACTTGACCTGAAACCAAAAATGTTTGATTGTGGTCTCAAACTGAACAGATGTTTGTGCTGTGATATAAACTATCCCTGTTGTGTTGTGTGTTTTGTGTGTTCAGGAGATCACACTGACGGAGGGCAGTAAAATTTTCGCCTCGTGGAAAAATCCACCGCCTCCGGTCTATATTCAGTTCTTCTTCTTCAACCTCACCAACCCTGAAGAGTTCCTGAAAGGAGAAGCCAAACCTCGTCTTACTGAAATGGGTCCGTACACCTTCAGGTACATCACATGCACATGCACATGCAGACTGCTGGGATCAGACAGCACGGTTTTCATGAAATAGTAAAATCAGACTGAGTGACAGGACATAGAGTAGCTCCCCCCACTGTGAAACCTCAGTGGTCCAAAATCCCACTCCACACAACTGCAGAATGTGTGTTGTTACGTTACGTTACATTATGTTGCGTTGTTTTTATGTTACGTTATTTTAAGTTACGTTACATTGCGTTATGTTTTTATGTTACGGTAAGTTGCGTTATGTTACGGTAAGTTAAGTTACGTTGCCTTATGTTTTTATGTTACGTTTAGTTACGTTTAGTTAAGTTGCGTTATGTTTTTATGTTACGGTAAGTTGCGTTATGTTATGGTAAGTTACGTTACGTTGCCTTATGTTACGTTTAGTTACGTTACATTGCGTTATGTTTTTATGTTACGTTTAGTTACGTTACATGGCATTATGTTTTTATGTTAGGTTATGTTACGGTAAGTTACGTTACGTTGCCTTATTTTTTATGTTACGTTTCGTTACGTTACATTGCGTTATGTTTTTATGTTAGGTTATGTTACGTAAGTTGCGTTATTTTACAGTAAGTTACATTATGTTGCCTTATGTTTTTATGTTACGTTTAGTTACGTTTAGTTATGTTACGTTGCGTTATGTTTTAATGTTATGCTAAGTTACGTTACGGTGTGTTATGTTTTTATGTTATGTTACGTTAAGTTACATTACGTTGCGTTATGTTTTTATTTTACGTTATGTTACATTACATTGTCTTATGTTTTTATGTTACGTTTAGTTACGTTACGTTGCATTATGTTTTTATGTTACATTATATTACGTTAGGTTATGCTAAGTTACATTACGTTGTGTTATGTTTTTAAGTTACGTTACGTTGCGTTATGTTTTTATGTTACATTTAGTTATGTTATGTTGCGTTGCGTTATGTTACGCTTGGTTAGGTTGTTATTCTTTGTTTTATATTATTAAACAACATAAAACATAACAAAAAAACATAATATACCATAACAAAACATATCAGTTTTAAAACTAAACTAAACATAATAAACAAATCTGTATCACATAAAACATAACTTATGTTTTGCAGTGTTATGTGTTGTTATTTTTGTTATAAAACATTACATAACAAAAAAATAAAGCAATGTAACATCAAAACATAAAACATTTAACTTAACATTATGTTTTGCAGTGGTATATTTTGTTATAAAACAACAAAAATAACAAAACAACATAACATCAAAACATTACTTGTATTACTTGTATACTACATATACTATGTTTTTATGTTATAAAACAACATAACGAACGATCACAAACATAACATTGCTATTCTATGTTATGTTTTTTTTGTATGAAACAACATAAAACATACTATAAAAAATAACAAAACAACGTCAGAACAGCATAACACATAACATGTTATGTTTTGCTATTAAACAATATAACAAAACAATGGTACACTGTAAAAAATTGCTGTAAAAAAACGGCCAAAATCTGACAGTAACATACTGTTTTCCATTAAAACAGTAATGTACTGTAGAAAACAATGCATTCTGGGCAATATTTTGTTAATTTACAGCCAATTTTTAACAGTACTCTACTGTATTTAAGTAATACGGTTTTTTACTGTTTGCAATGCATACGGTAATAAACTGTAAAATCATTTCACAGTATGAATACTGTAGAATTACAGTAGATTGCTGGCGACTCTGGTGCCAGCACATTACCGTTTTTTACAGAACAATTTTTTACAGTGTAGGTTTTGCTGTTAATGTTATGTTATGCTATGTCACGTTTTTATGTGTTTTATTTTATGTTTTGTAATGTTTTTTGTCAAGTAAGAAAAAGCCATCAGTAGAACTCAGAAGAAAGTAATGCACAGTTGCATTACATTATAAATTAGGGTGCATAAGCGTTCAACTCCTCCATGTGACGGCAGCAGAATCAGTTCAGAGGCACCAGACTGTTTGGCTTCTGCTGCAGACGAAGCCAAACAGTGCTGATGCTCAGAGATTTGAGTCCAGTGCGAATCTCTGCACAAATCCGTCACGCTGCGGCCGGAGCAAACCTGACTCATATTCCAGCATTTAATTGGGCTGTAATTTAAGAAAGACAGTAAAACTGAAAAAGCTCATCATGCTACCAGTAGTTATGTTGTAAAATAGCTGCTATCTAAAGTAATATCACAGCACATGCCTAATCTCCGGAAATGACTCTGTCTGCATTATGTAACTCTTTAATCAGTCCCATCATGCATCTGAACATAGATCTGTTAAGAATATCTGAACCCAGAAACTTATTTTTATTTGTCAAATATAACATAGCATAACTTAGCAAAACAACATAAAAACGTAATATGACAAAACATCACATAAAACATAACTTGTTTTGTTTTTATCTTTTGTTTTGTTGTTTTCCTCTTATAAAATATAAATAATGAAACAAAACATTAGATAAAATAACATACTGTTGTGACTGTTATAAATCATAACAAAACAGCATCACATAAAACAACTGTCACGAATTCGGTCCATGGACTTCCGTTTATTCACCACCAGAGGTCACCCTTTCCATTACATTGACTCTCGCACAACACAAACTGTTGCATAGCACCCCGGACTACATATCCCATCATTCTTTGCATGATTTGGACACTGCACTGATTGCACTCATTGCACACAGCTGTTTCCAATCACCTCACTCACTATATAACACCCACTCTAACCACATTTCTCTGCTGAGTTTCCGTGTTTTCCTTGTTTTGCCTTGCCTGTTTTTGCGGTTTCTGATCTTTGCCTGTTTTCCTGGATTTTTCCCTCTCATCTCGCCCCTGTGATTCTGTCTGCCGATCGGTGACCTACGCTAGCCCTTGGACTATTCTTGTGTTTTTGCCCGCCATATACCTGTTTGCCATTGTTCGACCCTGCCTGTTATACCACGTCTCTTTAAATAAAGCTTGCAGATGGATCCACACGTCTCACGTCTCGTCAGCCCCGTTACAGAAACGTTGTTGTTTTTTTTCTTATAAAACAACACAAAACATAATATAACAAAAAACCTAATAACATAACAAAGCAACATGTTACGGTTTGCTATGTTATGTCTTGTTATATAAAAATAATGTAACAAAACGAAACAAACAGTGGCATTACTTAGCAAAATGTGCCAAACTGTAACAAATGTAACATAAAACTAAACAAAACAGAACATACATAACAAATCATGTTTAGACACATGTTTGTTTTTAATGTGTTTATCCATAAAAGTGATAAATTATCAAATGTATAAATTATACAAAAAAATTGCAATTATATTTTAATTTACTATATTATGATTGAATTAATATTTGAATTATAAAAAAATATTATTTATATATTAATTTAATTATTGAATATATATATATAGAATTCTTTAAAAAACATAAAAAATCTTACTGTTCAAAAGCATTTGACTGGTAGTATATATATATATATATATATCTTAATTTTCATAATTTATCTCAAAACATAAAACAATCAACTCCTATTCCAATTGTAAATGTAACATTTGCTGGTAACTGACACCCAAGTTAACTTCAGTTAGCTCTGTTAATTTGCAGACGCTGAACATCTTGATCTTGATGTTTGATCAGCATGTTTGCAGTCATGCTCTCACACCCTAAACAAATATCAAAGTCTGCCGTTAACTTTCTCCACCGCTCATCCAAGGACAGTTCAGCGGCCTGACCTGTATTCCTCTGCATGGCTTGTTTGCACTGGACTTGGGTAATTCAGAGCAAACAGAAAACACTCCGGCAGGAATCGATACGCTCTGGAAACATCTGATGTTGAACTGTAGATAACTGCAAATATCAAGTATTATGAATCACATCCTGTTCTTATATGATCATTCTTATGTCCTGCAATCATGATTTGCATTATACAGCCATTTGTGCCTCGCTTTTCACTTTGCACTACCATCATTTTCATTGAAATTATCATTGTGTTTCATTTGCTCTGTACTCAAACTCACACTATGCCAATAAAGTCATTCTAATGCAATGTAATTGTATTATTTCCACTAAGCTAAATTGCGGTTTGGTTGGTTTAAATTACAATTCTAATATATATAAATAATTTATAAATATATATTTATAAAATGTATATTCTGTATATAATATTTATATTTGTGATATAAAATGTATTTATGTATCTTTTAATTATATTTAAATATTTACTAAATATAGTGTCATAAAATATAATATAATATGCACTTATAGATTTCTTCTGTCCTACAATCATCATTTGCTTTACACAGTCATTTGTGCCTCATTTTCCACTTTGCACTGTCATCTTTTTCACTTTAATGATGTTTTATGCTGTTGTATTGGTTTCAAGCTGATTTTCATTCATTGGCTCTGTACTCAAACTTGCACAATGCCAGTTAAAGATGTAATGGTATTATTTGCGCTCAACTCAATGATATTTTGCTTGTCTTGTGTTCCAGACAATACAGGCCCAAACGCAACGTGACATTTGTGGACAACGGGAAGAAGGTCTCAGCTTATACAGTCAAGAGTTTCGTCTTTTTGCCTGAGAAATCAGTTGGAGACCTGAAAGTGGATATGGTGACGACGGTGAACATCCCGGCCGTGGTGAGTGTGTGTGTGTGTGTGTGTGCGTGCGCGTGTGTGTGTGTGTGAAAGAGAGAGTGTGTGTGTGTGTCTGTGTGTGTGTGAGAGAGAGAGAGTGTGTGTGTGTGTGTGAGAGAGTGTGTGTGAGAGAGAGAGAGTGTGTGTGTGTGTGTGAGAGAGTGTGTGTGAGAGAGAGAGAGTGTGTGTGTGTGTGTGAGAGAGTGTGTGTGAGAGAGAGAGAGTGTGTGTGTGTGTGTGAGAGAGTGTGTGTGAGAGAGAGAGAGTGTGTGTGTGTGTGTGAGAGAGTGTGTGTGAGAGAGAGAGAGTGTGTGTGTGTGTGTGAGAGAGTGTGTGTGAGAGAGAGAGAGTGTGTGTGTGTGTGTGAGAGAGTGTGTGTGAGAGAGAGAGAGTGTGTGTGTGTGTGTGAGAGAGTGTGTGTGAGAGAGAGAGAGTGTGTGTGTGTGTGTGAGAGAGTGTGTGTGAGAGAGAGAGAGTGTGTGTGTGTGTGTGAGAGAGTGTGTGTGAGAGAGAGAGAGTGTGTGTGTGTGTGTGAGAGAGTGTGTGTGAGAGAGAGAGAGTGTGTGTGTGTGTGTGAGAGAGTGTGTGTGAGAGAGAGAGAGTGTGTGTGTGTGTGTGAGAGAGTGTGTGTGTGTGTGTGTGTGAGAGTGTGTGTGTGTGTGTACTGGTTTATATATCCTGGTGGGGACTTAAACCTGACCTGACACCGGGACTCGTGTCACGGTGGGGACCTAAATTGTGGTCCCCATGGGT
>NW_015507071.1:54274-58987 GCF_001515645.1 Sinocyclocheilus grahami
TTGTTAGGTAGGCCATATAACAATGAGTTACAGTAGTCCAGGCACAAAGTTATAAAAGCATGAATAACAGTTTCAGCATCTTTGAAATTGAGTGATTATCGTAAACTGACAATATTGCAAAGTTGGTAAAAACAGGACTTGACAAGCTGGTTGATATGGGGTTCAAAGCATAGTGCAGAATCAAATAGTACACCAAGATTACGTACAGTAGGGGAAGGATGTACTCTAACTCCATCGATAAGAATCAGAGGAGACAAAGGATTTTGTCCATGCAGGCAAGATGTTAAAGAAGTAGGAGGAAAAACAGAGTTGAGCTGTGCAGGAAAAAAAATTTAATTTGCGTCAGATCGTCAAAATCGTCAGCCGTAACTGTGGAAATTTAGACCATGGCGTTTGATGATCTGACCCAGAGGAAGGACTACATATTTATATTTATTATATTAACATATATTTCACCTTTTTGTTGTTACATTTATATATTATTTTAATAATGTTTTTAATATTCATGTTAAATTAATAAATAATCAAATGTATACTAATTAAAATATAATATAATTAATTAAATCATATTTTTGTTATCATAAGCATTTTTAGTTATATTATTTAAAAAAATTATAAAATGTATATTGATTTTCTAAAAAAAAAATTATAATTTTTTTTAAATGTAATATATATATATATGTGTGTGTGTGTGTGTGTCACTGTGGTCATTATAGTAATTGTGTACCACTGTCTTTAGTGTTAATTATTTAAAACAACTTTAATAATTTTTGGAAGAATAATGTCAAATGAAGTCAAATGTAATACAATACTAAGATCTGTTAATGCATCTGTTTTGTTACGGTATTCTATTAATAATTTATCTAATCTATTATTGATTTTATTATGAATGATATTATAATTATTAGTATATTATTATGAATTAATATATTGTTATAAATATGTTTAATAATATTTAATATTATTACAGTAAATTATATTTAAATATTGTTATGTTTTATATTTTATAAAAATGGATTCAACTTTTTTTTATTTGTTTTATAAAAACAATTCTAATTATTTCACAATATAATCTAATTAAAATATATGTATAATTTTTATTGTCATGTCTGTCTCATATCTGGGCTGTTCTTGTGTTGTCAGAAAAACGGCAGTGATGACGGTGAGTTCGTGTATCACACCGGAAAGCAGAACTACCTGGACTTCGGACGCATTTACACCTGGAAGGGAGAGAAGTAAAGACTCCGATTCTCCTGAATATCATATTTTCACGAGGCAGAGCTAGAGATGATTGATGGTTGCTGTGCTTTGTGTCTCAGGATGCTGTCCATCTGGAAAACCAACCAGAGTAACATGATCAACGGCAGCGACGGCAGCGGCTTCCACCCGTTCCTGAGCAAAGAAGAGCGGCTCAACGTCTTCACCCCTGACCTCTGCAGGTACAGTCAACAAGATCTGTAACGTACAGTGTCAGGTTATCAGACAACTCGATCAGCAATGCAATCAGTGAGCAATTCAGATTAATGCAATAATGCAACAATATTAGTCAATCATAGCAGTGCTGTGGCAGCATTAGTTCTTGTGCTAACTCTGATTTGTGAAAGAGCTCATGTCGATCCAACTGAATTTCATAAAAACCTTTGTACAGGATGACCTTGCATCTGGACAATAGAGCATGAAGCTGAACAGGGCCGTTTCTAGCCAATTTGACGCCCTAGGCGAAATAATTAGTATCTGTAATATCATTGTGTTGCCACTAAAGGCCTGTATAGCCCTATGTAACTATCCCTAGTGGCTAAGACATTGCACATCATTTACACAAAAAATCACACATAAATTAATTTTATTACATTTTGATTTGGATACTATATACTATACTACTACATATTGTTTAGATATTATCAATGGCTATTTTTTTGTCTTTATCTGTTTTTTGTTCAATTTTTTTGTTGTTTCTTGAAACTTTTTTTGTAGTTTCTTGATTTAAAGTGTCAGTTATTGCATTATTATTTCTTTCAAACCTATAAAACCCCTTTGTTACCCCAAACTACATATAAAAGCTTTATCAGTGGCATAAAAGTCATATTTCAGGGTGACCCTGCCACTCTATATCACAACCCTGCTAAAAGTGCCAGTACGTGCATTCACTGGCGCCCCTTCAGCTGGTGGCGCCCTAGAAACGGCCCTGAAGCTGAAGTCCTGAAGCTGTTGTTCTCATGTGTGGTTATTTCTGAAGGCTGATCTAAGTGTCTGTTTGGCAGCACATGTGTTTTCTGTAGTGTCTCAATGAGAACCGGATCATAAATCACACACATCCGGACCTCCAGAACATGCTGTAATATAATGGAAAATGCATCTGTTCAAGCTTTTCCACGGGAACTTTCTGAAAGTCAGCACATGTGGATGCCAGTGTCTCCTCCGCTGCTTATAATAATTAATATTTCATATATTTATTTATATTATTACATTATATTTAAATATTTTTAGAATTTATATTTGATTATAAAATGTATATTCCAATATTTATTGAAATTAAATATATTTACATTTTTTATATTTTAATTATTTTATAATCTAGAATAGAATAGAATAGAATATATGACTTGAGTACACAATGATGGGTTTTATATGAATTTTGATCCACATATTATTCATGTTATATATAATATGATACATTTATTTTCATTCCAAACTTTCATTTTTTTATATTTTCAGTTTTAATTTTACTTAAAAAAAAATGTATGTGCTTTCATCATTTTTGCTGGTATTTGTTATTTTTTTGATATTCCTATTTAGGTTAAATATATTTTTTATTTCAGTTTTAATTTTAGTTCATTTTTTTTATTTCCAATTTGTAATTTTAGTGCTTCAACATAAATTTACTTAAGTTATTTCTATTTTTCGTTTATTATTCATTTGTTTTGTCCATTTAATAATTATATTTTGTTTCATTTCAGCAGTTAACAAAAATAACTCTTAAAAATAAAATCTTATTTAGACACAATCAGTTCTTTGAGCTTCTAGATTTTAATGTTCAAACAGTCCTTCTATATTTAACATAGTTCATGTTTGTTTTTCATTCCTGGATAAACGCAGTTTAGAATTGAACACACTATAATACACCAGTTGCTTCTTTATAGAATATTTCTACAAGAGACATATGAAGTATTATAATTATTGTTGAGATATGTAACCCCTCTCCCCCGGGTCCTCTCCACCACACCTCGTTCTCGCTCCGAGTGGGTCTCCGGCATGGGATGCGGACGCACTAGCAAGGAGGCTAAAGACTGCAGCCTCTAGCGTCAGTCGCTAGTGCGTCTCTTGAGATCAGGGGAGTGAGGTTTTACCTGCACAGCACTTACTCGCTGGCCTCCGTTACACTCACCCCCCTAAGCCTCACTCCCATCCGGGTCACGGCACCAATGTAACCCCTCTCCCCCGGGTCCTCTCCGCCATACCTCGTTCTCGCTCCGAGTGGGTCTCCAGCATGGGAGGCAGACGCACTAGCAAGGAGGCTAAAGACTGCAGCCTCTAGCGTCAGTCGCTAGTGCGTCTCTTGAGATCAGGGGAGTGAGGTTTTACCTGCACAGCACTTACTCGCTGGCCTCCGTTACACATATATTCATACAATAATGACATGGTCTTAGTTAAAATGTCTTTTTAAGATGCGTGTGGCTGTTAGAACAAGAAGTAGTTGCTGATAATGTGGATGTTTTTAGCCACAGTAGTGATTTACTGTAACTGTTGGTGGAGCTGAAGATGTTGAGTCTGGAGCTCTCTGTATAAAGCACCGTGTGTGGAAATGCAGAAGCTGTGAGTCAGTAGATCTGTGTTCATCTGCTCGACCTCTCCTTGTCAGATTCTGTTCCATGTCTGTGTTTGTTTTCCTCCATCCCATGTGCTCCGTGTTATGTTTATGTCCTTATTTGGTATTTGAGTGTGTGTGTGTGTGAGTGTGTGTTTTAGAGAGTGTGTGTGTGTGTGTGTGAGAGAGAGTGAGAGAGAATGTCCAGTGTTTACAGTAGCAACAAAACCTCTTCACGAGACATACACTTATCTTGGACATAAAATTGATATTGCAGGAGAATGGAAAGAGCAAGTAGACATCATCCTGTCAGAGTACACATGCAGGCTGGACCTGATTGATAAATGTCCACTGACTTTGAAGCTGGAGGCTATTAGACTGGTGGCACTGTCTAAAGTACAAGATCTGTTCTCCAACATTCATATCCAGCAGAAAGTGCTGAGCGAAATAAATAACAAAACAGTGAGCTTAGTGTGAAAGTGGTTTGAACTAAATACACATAGCACTCGTGACATTATTTTTCATCCCCAATGGGAAGGAGGACTGGGGGTACCAAACATGATATGGGTTTATACCAGCATGCGGATTTCCCACCTTCTGAACATGCTGAATAATGATGACAAAGATGTTAGGGAGATGGCTCGATCCTCCCTGTTCCTGGACCTCAGGAGACGCAAGGTGCCGATAACCAGGGAGTCAGAGCCCCACTTCCTTGGCTTCAAAAGAAAATCCAGCGGGAAACTGGACACTCACTCTGCTGGTTTTGGTGTCTGGTCAGACTGGCCGGACCTGATCGATCTCTGTGTAAGAACTGGAGTATCACTGAAGTGGGTCCGGTCTGACTCTGAGAGTGTGAGGGTCTCCGAGGATATCATCACTGACCCCCAGACTTATGTCAGAGCAACAGC
>NW_015507071.1:59801-60804 GCF_001515645.1 Sinocyclocheilus grahami
TTTTCTGAAATGGTCAGGCCTGGAGATTAAGGACACAAAATGTGCAGTTCTGTATGAGAGGAGGAGTGGAGGGAACAGGTGGTACTGCTCAAAATCTGATAAATGTCCAGTGTTTACAGTAGCAACAAAACCTCTTCACGAGACATACACTTATCTTGGACATAAAATTGATATTGCAGGAGAATGGAAAGAGCAAGTAGACATCATCCTGTCAGAGTACACATGCAGGCTGGACCTGATTGATAAATGTCCACTGACTTTGAAGCTGGAGGCTATTAGACTGGTGGCACTGTCTAAAGTACAAGATCTGTTCTCCAACATTCATATCCAGCAGAAAGTGCTGAGCGAAATAAATAACAAAACAGTGAGCTTAGTGTGAAAGTGGTTTGAACTAAATACACATAGCACTCGTGACATTATTTTTCATCCCCAATGGGAAGGAGGACTGGGGGTACCAAACATGATATGGGTTTATACCAGCATGCGGATTTCCCACCTTCTGAACATGCTGAATAATGATGACAACGATGTTAGGGAGCTGGCTCGATCCTCCCTGTTCCTGGACCTCAGGAGACGCAAGGTGCCGTTAGCCAGGGAGTCAGAGCCCCACTTCCTTGGCTTCAAAAGAAAATCCAGCGGGAAACTGGACACTCACTCTGCTGGTTTTGGTGTCTGGTCAGACTGGCCGGACCTGATCGATCTCTGTGTAAGAACTGGAGTATCACTGAAGTGGGTCCGGTCTGACTCTGAGAGTGTGAGGGTCTCTGAGGATATCATCACTGACCCCCAGACTTATGTCAGAGCAACAGCCACATTCGGTGGATATAGCCACCCGCTAACATCCGCAGGTGCCCGGCGAACTCTCATGGATCTACATCAGTATCACCAAAAACAACACTGGACTGGACTGAACCTTCAGGGAAAACTTGCATGTCTTCCCTCTGCTGATCACTCTGTTTCTCACTCATTTCTCAAGAATACTGCACTCAGTGAGGACATTGCC
>NW_015507071.1:60814-66672 GCF_001515645.1 Sinocyclocheilus grahami
AGCTCAGGTTCCTCACTGTCTGCATCACACTACAGAACAGATTACTGAAACACTGCCACATATCCTGAACGGCTGCCGTGCTTACAAGGGAATGCACATAGCACGCCACGACAGAATAGTGGACCTGATAGTGAAAGACATATCAAACCATTTACCACTTTTAGTAAGAATATACAAACATTCCTGTGTAAAACCATCTATGTTTCAGTATCTTAACAGTAACTCTGAAATCTTTTCATGCCTGTCTGCTAACACACCAGACGTAGTTGTGATTAACGAGGAGTGTAGAGAGGTGTTTGTTTTAGAGGTTGCGTGCACCTTTTACCCTTTTACTCAGGAAGCTTTCATGACTAAAGTCGTTAAATATCAACCACTCCTAAATACCCTTTCAGAGATGGGTTATAGGGTTATAGAACTTGTTTTTATATTCGGTAGTTTAGGACACACACACAGGCTGGTTGTAAGAGGGCTTCAACAACTTGGGATGCCCAAAAAGAGGGCTAAACGGCTAGAAAAGTACTGTGCTTTGTCCTCTATCATAGGCAGCCGTCATATATGGCGGAGACGCTGTTATTTATACCCATAACAACTGAGTGATATGCTAAATATTGTGAAGACCTGTTGCATGCCATTGCCGTTCTTGTAAGTTATTTATTTTAAGTGGACTTAAATAAATTGTTAAAATGTGAGTAGGTGGGTGGGTGAGTGTGTGTGTGTGTGTGGGGGGTTACATAAAGACTGTTGATCGTTCATCTCCTTCGTCTCCTCGTCTCCTCCACAGTAGCAGCGACCGTGACACTCCTCCACTGATGTCAAATTGAGCCAAAGGTCCGAACCTCCCGATTTCCTGCGTGACATTAGCGTTAGCCGCAGACTCACACTCAGTGTGGGAACAGAACTTTACTCCAGTTCTCTGTAATATCATTACAGGAATATACTGCGGGATGGGGTTTTACAATATGCATGCAGTTTTGAGCAAGAGGATAAATTGCTATGGAGCTCACGGCTGGACACTTTACACATAGAAATCAAGGAGTTTATCTTTTTTATTACTTTTCATTTAACTTATACATTTCACAAATATTCAATGTAGTATCAATTTATTTTTTTTAAATCAAATTTCAAAATGTATTTTTAGTTCATTTAAAGTAATGCAGTTAAGACTTTAACTGTGATACAGTAATGCATTGCAGATAAGATTTTTTTCAAGTTTATGACCTTTTATTTGCCTTTTAGAAACTTTTTAATAATTTAATCAAATGTATATTATATTTAATGTTATATAATCTATTATCTGTTACTTGTTTGTTTGTTTGTTTATTTATTTAACATTTAAATGTGGTTCAGTTTTATTTTCTGTATGTTTGGTTTTTTGGAATCTTTTCTAAAAATAGATGTATACAATGCATTGTCAATAATGTATTCCATGATTTAACATTTGGAATGTATTTTGGGTATTCCGCTTCAGTTTCCTCTCTGTGTGTGTCAGCTGATGATGCATAGTGAGTGACGCACACCGTTATTTTAATACACCAATATAATATATGTTCTGGGTGCCCTTTGACCTTTCACCTGAAATCCAGTTGACCTGTCCGTCTCACCCTGATCTCTATTTTCAGTGGGAACTCTGGCCTAAACCGCCCGTCTTTGTTCGGTGTGGAAAGAATCCGGCGTGTTCTGCCGTCACACATGGTTTCTGGAGAACTGACTCCGACCTGGAATGTTTTCAAGCCACTTTTAACCTAGTTGAGAGTGAGCGGCGGGCCCTTGGCTTATTGTGCTGGCGGGGACAGCTGTCCTTGTCCTTTTCCACTGACTCCTCACCCGGATTTTTAAGGGAAAGGCGGTCGCAGGAGCGGCGTGTGTAACCTTTGTACACGGTTTAATCAGGCTGGGGTCTGTCTGGAAAACTCCTTTCCCTTGATCAGAATCAGCTCAAAACAAACACGCTTGATCACAAGACCGCTGTTTGTTACGGAGCTCTTTTCCTGTGACTTAAAAGCAGGTTTCCGAATGCTTTTGTGAACACAGGCTCGTGCATCAACGGTCGTGTTCAGGGTCACATCTGCCAGGTTAATCTGAATCTGCTGTGCAGCATGGGTTGTTATGTGATCGTGTTGTCTGATGGCTCTTCTGCAGGTCCATCCACATGCGCTTCGAGAAGGAGGTGGAGGTGAAGGGCATCCCAGCGTACCGCTTCACGCCGAACGAGGAGTGTAGAGAGGTGTTTGTTTTAGAGGTTGCGTGCACCTTTTACTCTAGTATGGAGGAAGCTTTCATGACTAAAGTCGTTAAATATCAACCACTCCTAAATACCCTTTCAGAGATGGGTTATAGAGACCGATTACTTGTTTTTATATTCGGTAGTTTAGGACACACACACAGGCTGGTTGTAAGAGGGCTTCAACAACTTGGGATGCCCAAAAAGAGGGCTAAACGGCTAGAAAAGTACTGTGCTTTGTCCTCTATCATAGGCAGCCGTCATATATGGCGGAGACGCTGTTATTTATACCCATAACAACTGAGTGATATGCTAAATATTGTGAAGACCTGTTGCATGCCATTGCCGTTCTTGTAAGTTATTTATTTTAAGTGGACTTAAATAAATTGTTAAAATGTGAGTAGGTGGGTGGGTGAGTGTGTGTGTGTGTGTGGGGGGTTACATAAAGACTGTTGATCGTTCATCTCCTTCGTCTCCTCGTCTCCTCCACAGTAGCAGCGACCGTGACACTCCTCCACTGATGTCAAATTGAGCCAAAGGTCCGAACCTCCCGATTTCCTGCGTGACATTAGCGTTAGCCGCAGACTCACACTCAGTGTGGGAACAGAACTTTACTCCAGTTCTCTGTAATATCATTACAGGAATATACTGCGGGATGGGGTTTTACAATATGCATGCAGTTTTGAGCAAGAGGATAAATTGCTATGGAGCTCACGGCTGGACACTTTACACATAGAAATCAAGGAGTTTATCTTTTTTATTACTTTTCATTTAACTTATACATTTCACAAATATTCAATGTAGTATCAATTTATTTTTTTTAAATCAAATTTCAAAATGTATTTTTAGTTCATTTAAAGTAATGCAGTTAAGACTTTAACTGTGATACAGTAATGCATTGCAGATAAGATTTTTTTCAAGTTTATGACCTTTTATTTGCCTTTTAGAAACTTTTTAATAATTTAATCAAATGTATATTATATTTAATGTTATATAATCTATTATCTGTTACTTGTTTGTTTGTTTGTTTATTTATTTAACATTTAAATGTGGTTCAGTTTTATTTTCTGTATGTTTGGTTTTTTGGAATCTTTTCTAAAAATAGATGTATACAATGCATTGTCAATAATGTATTCCATGATTTAACATTTGGAATGTATTTTGGGTATTCCGCTTCAGTTTCCTCTCTGTGTGTGTCAGCTGATGATGCATAGTGAGTGACGCACACCGTTATTTTAATACACCAATATAATATATGTTCTGGGTGCCCTTTGACCTTTCACCTGAAATCCAGTTGACCTGTCCGTCTCACCCTGATCTCTATTTTCAGTGGGAACTCTGGCCTAAACCGCCCGTCTTTGTTCGGTGTGGAAAGAATCCGGCGTGTTCTGCCGTCACACATGGTTTCTGGAGAACTGACTCCGACCTGGAATGTTTTCAAGCCACTTTTAACCTAGTTGAGAGTGAGCGGCGGGCCCTTGGCTTATTGTGCTGGCGGGGACAGCTGTCCTTGTCCTTTTCCACTGACTCCTCACCCGGATTTTTAAGGGAAAGGCGGTCGCAGGAGCGGCGTGTGTAACCTTTGTACACGGTTTAATCAGGCTGGGGTCTGTCTGGAAAACTCCTTTCCCTTGATCAGAATCAGCTCAAAACAAACACGCTTGATCACAAGACCGCTGTTTGTTACGGAGCTCTTTTCCTGTGACTTAAAAGCAGGTTTCCGAATGCTTTCGTGAACACAGGCTCGTGCATCAACGGTCGTGTTCAGGGTCACATCTGCCAGGTTAATCTGAATCTGCTGTGCAGCATGGGTTGTTATGTGATCGTGTTGTCTGATGGCTCTTCTGCAGGTCCATCCACATGCGCTTCGAGAAGGAGGTGGAGGTGAAGGGCATCCCAGCGTACCGCTTCACGCCGCCCCGAGCCGTGCTGGCCAGCGGCAAGAACAACCCAGAGAACGAGGGATTCTGCCTGACGCCAAAGAATTGCCTAGACGACGGCGTGCTGGATGTATCTGTGTGTCGGAACGGTGAGCTAATGTGTATATGTACATGTAATTTAGACATGCATGAACACAGCTTACTTGTATATTATAGGATTACAATTGAAGATTAAACCAGTTTAATTTAATATTCAATTTCATTCTAATTTCCTTTAATCATTCATTTAATTTTATACTTTAATTATTGCTCATTGGCTTTCTTATGCAGTTGCTGTGGAGTTACTAGGCTGTTTTGAATATTTTAGGCAGTTGCCATGGAGTTGCTATGATGTTCTGAGTGTTTTAGGGTGTTGCTAAGCAGGTGCTTGGACGTTTTGAGTGTTTTAGGCTGTTGCTAAGCAGTTGCTTGGGCGTTTTGAGTGTTTTAGGCTGTTGCTATGCAGTTGCTAGGGTGTTGTGAGTGTTTTAGGCTGTTGCTATGCAGTTGCTAGGGTGTTCTGAATGTTTTAGGCTGTTTTAGGCTGTTGCTATGCAGTTTCTAGGGTGTTCTGAGTGTTTTAGGTTATTGTTATGCAGTTACTAGAGTGTTCTGAGTGTTTTAGGCTGTTGCTATGCAGTTTCTAGGGTGTTCTGAGTGTTTTAGGTTATTGTTATGCAGTTACTAGAGTGTTCTGAGTGTTTTAGGCTGTTGCTATGCAGTTGCTAGGGTGTTCTGAGTGTTTTAGGTTGTTGTTATGCAGATGCTTGGGTGTTCTGTGTGTTTTTGTCTGTTGCTATGGAGTTGTTAGGGTGTTCTAAAATGTTTAGGCTGTTGCTATGGCGTTGCTAGGGTATTTTAGACTGTTTTAGGCATTTCCTTTTCTACTTTATTTCTCATTGCCCTGTGTGTCTGGAGCAGTAATGAGTTTCTGTTCCCCCCATACACATACACACACACACACACACACACACACACACACACAACTTAGTCACCTGACTCGAGCACATTCCTCACCTCGTCCTGCTGTGTGTTTTTATGTTGAACACATGCCACATTTATGAATAAATAGCCACTAAAACACACTCACACATTTATCAGTCTATGAAAAATGAGGATTTACCAGGGACTGTGTTATTAATCACATAAAGCTCATCAGAACTAAAGTTTTACCAAAGTGCTTTTTGCATGTGCAGAATTCTCTGTTGCTATACAGTTGTTAAGGTGTTCTTAATGCTTTAGGCAGTTGCTACTTTTTAAGCAGTTGTGAATGAGTGTTTCTGAGTATTTTTAGTCTGTTTTCTAGGCAGTTTCTTCATGTCTGGTGTGAAGATATATTTTTGAGTAATTGATTGATCTATGAAGTGAAACATGCGCGCACAATAACTGCTGATCTTCCTCTCAGATCTGTTTGTGTTTTATAGTTTTCTGTCATGCTGTGCTCTTGTGAGCATCAGCACATAATTACATTATTGCCAAAGCATTCAAGCGCTCACATATTACAGGTGTATGAAACACACACACACACACACACACACATACACACACACTCTCTCTCTCTCACACACACACACACACACACACACACACACACACACACATACTCTCTCACACACACACATACACACACACACACACACACACTCACTCTCACTCTCACTCTCTCACACACACTCACACACACACGCACACACTCTCACTCTCACACACACGCACAC
>NW_015507071.1:66790-83779 GCF_001515645.1 Sinocyclocheilus grahami
CTCACTCTCACTCTCACACTCACTCTCTCACACACACACACACACACACACACACTCACACACACACACACACACACTCACTAACGCACACACACGCACACACACACTCTCACGCACACGCACACACACACACACACACACACACACACACTCTCTAACGCACACACACCCACACACACACTCTCACACACACGCACACACACACACACACACACACACACACACTCTCACTCTCACTCTCACTCTCACTCTCTCACACACACACACACACACACACTCTCGCCTCTGTCCCAGTAATGCAGGAGTCTAATTTCCCCTACATGTGTTGAGAACAGAGGTGGTAAATCATCTGGGTTACTTGCGGTCACTCCTGATTGTTTTCATGCTCCAGGTCAGAGTTCCCTTGATCTTCTCATGAGACGATGTTCCTCTTTAACGTCACGACAGGATGAAGCTCTACGACTCTCAGGGGGCTCGTATGAGAGAAGGCATTGTTAAGACAAAGCGAGGAGGAGATGACATTTCTGCTGTTAGACGACAAAACATTCGTAATGACTGATGTTCTCTGAGTTTAGAGGACATCCCTTTATCTGACGAGGGCACTGACTTGTGAATGAAAGAAGAGTCTGAAACAGTAGCCTATGTGCTGTATGATGCTGAATGTTTCACTCATTGCTTTGTTTTATTCACTGAGTGAGTCGGTTATCATCCTGCCAATGAAAAGTGTATTTTGCATTTTGAGGAGGTCATGCAGAAGGTCATCTAGGTGATTACTCATATCGCGCACTGCAGAAATAGTGCATGTAGTATGTTATTCTGAACATATCCACTCATGTTAAAATGTTTGATCTTTGATCTTTTTGTTCATTTAATAGGAACAGCACATGTTCATGAACATTAGTTACAATATGTAAACACTGGATGTACTGTATATGTATACATACAATATATAAAATATATATTTTTATTGAATTATTAATTTATACATTATACATTAATTATTACTTATTTATGATGATGATAATAATAATGTTTTTACTGTGATGTACAGTACTGTACTGAAAATTGAATGTCATGAAAATAATCTCACAGTGGAAAAAATCGTAATGGTACTACAAAAACATTTAATTTTCCTTATGCAGTATAAAATGGTTTTCATTTAAAAAAAATTGAGTTTGGGAATCCATGGGCTGATCAAAGGAATGCCTTGATTGCAATGCAAGTCTCTTTGGATAAAAGCATCAGAAATGCAGTGATTTTGTGGTGTAATTGTCGTCTCAGGTGCTCCTGTCGTCGTGTCGTTCCCTCACTTTCATCTGGGTGCTGAGAAGTACGCCAAAGCCATCGATGGCATTTCTCCGGTGCACAAGCTTCACCAGACTTTTCTGGATCTGAACCCTGTAAGATCTGCTGTGTTGTGATAAGATGCTTTGAAGTGTTGATTTTCATGATCAGTGTCTCGTTCTCTAATGTATTTTTCCTGTCTGAAGTGTTTTTGTGATATAATTGGTTTGATTGCTGCGGTCTGGCTCAGATCTTCTGGTTTCTCCTCAGACTTTGGGAGTGCCTGTTCGTGCCATGAAACGAGCCCAGATCAACATTCATCTCGAGAGAGTGACCGGCTTTCTGTGAGTGATGCTTTCCTGTCTGATATATTTAATCGGGCCATTCTGATAAACAGCCGTGAGAGTGTGTTTTTATAGTTTTCTAGCTGAAGGTCTTTGTCTTTTTGTCCTTTGTTTCCTCAGTTTGACCAGGAATCTCAACGGCACCATCTTCCCCATTTTGTTTCTGAATGAGGTGAGAGTCAGAAGTGGATGATTTAGTGACCAAAGGTTTCGTCTCCTATAAAACCGCTGGATGATTTTCTGCTGTGTTTGCAGTCGGTGGTGATTGACGACGCTTCGGCCGCAAGGATTCAGAAGCTGCTGCTGATCGTGACTCTGGTCTCTCATTTCCCGCTCGTCCTCGGGGCTCTGGGAATCATTCTGCTGCTCGTCTGTATCATCCTTGTCATCCGCTTCTATCAGAACAAGGTAATACAACCACCCAGAACACCCTAGCAATGACCCAGAGTACCCTAGCAACTACTTAGCAACCATACAGAACACCTTAGCATCTGCCTAGCAACCACCCAGAGTACACTAGCAACCACACAGAACACCCTAGCAGCTCTGGTCATCTCATTTCCCAAAACACCCTAACAACCGCTTAGTAACACCCTAGCAACCACCCAGAACACCCTAACAACTGCCTGACAACACCCTTGCAACTGCCTAGTAACTGTTCAGAACACCTAACAACCACTTAGCAACACTATAGCAAGTCTGGTCTTCCCATTTTCCTAGAACACCCTACAACCACCTAGTAACACGGTAGTAACCACCCAGAACAACATTACAACCACTTAGCAACACCCTAGCAACAATAGTCTTTTCATTTCCCCAGAACAACCTAACAACTGTCTAGTAACGCCCTAACAGCCACCTAGCAACACCCTAGCAACTTTGGACTTCTTATTTTCCCAGAAATACCGTAGCAACTGCCTAGTAACACCCTATTAACCACCCAGAACACCCTAGTAGCCAGTCTGAACACCTTAACAACTGCCTAGCAACTCCCTAGTAACTTTGGTCTTCTTATTTCCTCAGAAACACCCTAAGAACTCTCTAGTAACTCCCTAGCAACTGCCTAGTAACATCCTATTAACCACCCAGAACACCATAGTAACCACACAGAACACCTTAACAACTGCCTAGCAACATCCTTGCAACTCTGGTCTTCTCATTTCACCAGAACACCCTAACAACCACCTAGTAACACGGTAGTAACCACCCAGAACAACATAACAACCACTTAGCAACACCCTAGCAACAATAGTCTTTTCATTTCCCCAGAACAACCTAACAACTGTCTAGTAACACCCTAAAAGCCACCTAGCAACACCCTAGCAACTTTGGTCTTCTTATTTTCCCAGAAACACCATAGCAACTGCCTAGTAACACCCTATTAACCACACAGAACACCCTAGTAACCATATAGAACACCTTAACAACTGCCTAGCAACTCCCTAGTAACTTTGGTCTTCTTATTTCCTCAGAAACACCCTAATAACTCTCTAGCAACTCCCTAGCAACTGCCTAGTAACACCCTATTAACCACCCAGAACGCTTTAGTAACCATATAGAACACCTTAACAACTGCCTAGCAACATCCTTGCAACTCTGGTCTTCTCATTTCACCAGAACACCCTAACAACCACCTAGTAACACCCTAGTACCTACCCAGAATACCCTAACAACCACCTAGAACACCTTAACAACTGCCTAGCAACACCCTATCAACTTTGGTCTTCTTATTTCCCCAGAAACACCCTAAGAGCTCTCTAGTAACACCCTAGCAACTGCCTAGTAACACCCTATTAACCACCCAGAACACCCTAGTAACCATACAGAACACCTTAACAACTGCCTAGCAACATCCTGGCAACTCTGGTCTTCTCATTTCACCAGAACACCCTAACAACCACCTAGTAACACCCTAGTACCTACCCAGAATACCCTAACAACCACCTAGAACACCTTAACAACTGCCTAGCAACACCCTATCAACTTTGGTCTTCTTATTTCCCCAGAAACACCCTAAGAGCTCTCTAGTAACACCCTAGCAACTGCCTAGTAACACCCTATTAACCACCCAGAACACCCTAGTAACCATACAGAACACCTTAACAACTGCCTAGCAACATCCTGGCAACTCTGGTCTTCTCATTTCACCAGAACACCCTAACAACCACCTAGTAACACCCTAGTAATTACCTAGAACACTGTAACTCACTCAGCAAACAACACTTTAGCAAAAAACAAGGACACAATAGCAAATGTTTGGCAATGCCTTTGATGTCACACAGAACGCCTTAGTAACCAAAGTGATCTGTCTGTCTGGGAGACTTCAAAGCTTCAAACTACAAACTTTTCAAACTACTTTAAACTTCCAGCTTTACATAAACAAACATAAAGTTTGTCTTAAGGGTCACAAAGTGTGTGTGTGAGAAAGTTGAGGCTTTTCAGAAAAATCTCCATTATTCTCCAGCTTATTCTTCACTTTCCCACCAAAGTTTGCACTGAAACCCTAAAATGTGACATTCTCTGTCCGCTTGGTTCACACGCACTAAAGCTGCCGTCAAACCATTCCAGGAATATTTCTGAGTGTGTTTGTTGTGGAAGCTGAACGCTATTCTTCCAGATCAGCCTTTATGAATCCATCTCCTCATTCACACGAGTCGCTGCTGTAGAGCAGAGAAAACTAAAGGACGTGTGGAGTTTGAGAAAATCAGGTAGTGCTGAGATGATACTGATGTGATAGTAACTCAATCTACACCCAGCGAACAACAATATGTTCTGAGGTTTTCAAATATAAAAAAAAAAAATTCTCAGTTATGCAAACATAAGAAAACATAAAGGGAACGTTCCATTTTATAATTTTGCATATTTGTAGTTATGGTTGGTAATGTTTAGATGAACGCCCGGCTGAAATGTTACAAGAAAAATAGTAAATAGCAGATCAAAGCAGATTACAAAAAGTAGAACATATGATGAACAAAACTAAATATTCTTAATAATTTAACATTTTCATTTACACCAATTGAATATGCAGTACTAGGGCTGCACGACTAATCGAATGCGATTATCATGCGCATTTTGTTAAAAAAGCTGGTTCTGTAATCAGCAGGAAATCATCATCACGTGCTTTCAGATGGAGCAGCATTTACGTCACAGAGCCGTAGCTCACTGACAAGTTACGCAAAAAAATCGCAGACGATAATGAAATCGAAAAAATCGTTCACGATAATGACAGCTGTTTGCGTAGCTTCTCAGTGAACTATGGCTCTGTGTAGTAAACGCTGCTCCATCTGAAAGCACGTGAAAATACCACATTTAATAACATATTTTTACTCCAAACTCACTTCATAACGTCAGTCGAGTGTTTGAAATAAATCCTTCTGTGAGATGACGTGGCTTCTTACAAAGAATAAAGCATGAAACATATTTCATAGTATTTAAGCAGCGATAAAGGCATTGCATTATAAATATACTTTATTTGAATGAAAATTATAATAATAAGAACTCAGATAAACCGTATATTGGCGTAGTCGTGTGTTTATTAGTCACGTTGAATCAATGAAAGCAGTTGAATCTTCTGTTTATTCAGCTGCAGCGATAGCCATTTTCTGGGTTTCTTCTGCGAGGCATATTTGGAGTTTCTTTGGCCTTTGGATGGAGATTTACTGCTGATCACAGAACCGTGCTTCACTGAAAGATACGCATGACAATCACAGCTTCTGTCGAATTGCGATCTCGATTCCATTTCGATTTATCGTGCAGCCCTATGCAGTACTATATAAAGTAAAGCTTCTGTAGCTAGCATGTCTTCTGAACGGTGGCGTGACTGTGGTTCGACTGCTTTAAATGACTAGTTTTCTGTATCTGATGGAGTTGAGGTTTCATCCAAAGCTTGCTGTTCTTCTGCTTGTGTTTTATATGGATGGATTTATTTCCTGTCATAACTCATGCTTTCCTGAAGTGACTAACTGCCACATGCTGCTCTCATGATCACTTCACTAACCTAGTAACCATTCTGTGCTGAGTTTGCTTTCTAATATCTTGGCTTGTTTGTCCCTCTAACCTGATGAGCATCATGATCTGTTGATCTGCTTTTGTTTAGACTGAAGTGAAGCGCTTTGATTTCGCTGAGGCTTTCCGCTGCTCTCCTGTACGTTCAGCACTCACTAACCAGCTAACTAAACTAGTTCAGGCCTGTTTCACACATCTATTATCAGTGATTCGATTCTCAGGAAATGCATGAACTGATCCAATGCAAACCCTAACAGCAATGCAAGTCACTTTGGAGAAAGCATCTGCCAAATGCATGAATAGAAAATTAAATAAATGCAACAGAAAATGTTGAAATGCACTAAATACAATCTTTTAATCATATAAACGTTTATGGCTTCACTTTGTGATCTGGATTTTTAGATTAACTAGCATTTGGATGTAAATGTGATCTGCCTCATGTCATTTGGTTATTTCCATACAGAAATTTAATATGACATTTATTGCTCTATATCAAGAGTGATATTGCCATATATATTGCCTAAAAGGCAATTATGTAATTTTCACATATGTACATTCTCTGCGTAGATGAAGATATAAAAACATATGTAAAATTCCCATAGTAAAATGTACATATGTTAATAATATCTATATGATGATTTTATATGCAGCAGCCATGTATGTCAACAATATATATTTTATTTTTATATGCAATTTTATAACTTTATATTTTTATACCTTTTATTAAAACAACGTATACACAAAAAAGCAATGTTTTTGTAATGCTTTTCTTAAATGCATGTCTCTTATTTATATTTACTTCTATAATATCATCATGTTATGACAGGTTTTAGAATAAATATACATGTACATGATATATATGTCCAAAAATGTATTACACACATTAACATACATATTTGTTTATTTTAATACGTTTCTAATGTGTTTAATTGGTTCACTTCCAGTAACCATTTTAATATTAAGAATTTGAGTTTATTTACTTATTTATAATACAACGAGTGCATCCCTAAGTGCAATTTAATGGTCAACTATGACAAAATGAAAACAAATCTACAATAAAAACCAGAATTTAGTCTCTCCTGAGTCAGACCTAAAAGCCATGCATGTAAATATACATGTATTTACATGCATTATTAATGTAAATACTCAGAGATGTGTGAAACAGGCTTAACTCACTTCAGCTTGAACTCAATCAGTAACTGACTGATTAATCATGTGATGCTTGCAAACTAGTTTAAAGGACTAAAACATGCTGTAGTCAAGTACATGAACTTGTAGTATGTTCTTGTACTTGCATGAAGTGTATTTCATACTCATAACACGCACGCATACTAAATCAACCTTATTGTGTTTTCTTTCTTTCTTTCAGCCGTCTGCGAAGAAAGACACGTCATACGCTCCTGTGAGCGCCAAAGCGGACGATCAGGACGAGAAAAATGGCACTTATATCGGCATGACGCCTGTGGACAAGTCTTAAACAGCTGTGTGTGTGTGTGTGTGTGTGTGTGTGTGTGTGTGTGTGTGTGTGTGTCTCAGATGCTGTCACTCTCAGTAGAGCGGTGTGTGTGTCAGTCGTCTTGATTCACACACTGACTCCTCCTCAGGACTGACTCCGTGAGCAAACGAGCGTCTGGATGAAGGACTGAAGAACACACACACTTCAGGCTCATTCAGCATCTGTTTCCTTTCATATTTAAACACTTTGAGAGATTTTAAAGCTGCTGTCAGTGATTTTTTTAGGAGTATCACACATCACATGTTGAAAAATCACATCACGCTCAGTGTGTGTGTGTGTGTGTGTGTGTGTGTGTGTCTCAGATGCTGTCACTCTCAGTAGAGCGGTGTGTGTGTCAGTCGTCTTGATTCACACACTGACTCCTCCTCAGGACTGACTCCGTGAGCAAACGAGCGTCTGGATGAAGGACTGAAGAACACACACACTTCAGGCTCATTCAGCATCTGTTTCCTTTCATATTTAAACACTTTGAGAGATTTTAAAGCTGCTGTCAGTGATTTTTTTAGGAGTATCACACATCACATGTTGAAAAATCACATCACGCTCAATTCTGACTGAAGTGACACCCGCATCCCTCGCTGTCCGTCTGATTACTCAGTACTTCGTGAAATCAAGATTTATGTGTTTGAATTCCATGTAAAATTTGGCTAACGTTATTTTAACATAAACTAATAAACTTAATGTGATGCATATTAGTCAGTCATACATAATGAACTCAGATTTCTAAATGCAAGAAAGAAAAAAAACATTATAATAATCAACTATTTGCATTTATTTGATTTTATATAAATAATAATTTATTTGAAATACATTTATTCATATGGCTTAGAATCATCATAAATCAGTTCATTGTGAAAACAATTAAATTTATTCAGTTCAAAAGTATGAACATAGTTCAGATATGGCTATAGCTGTGGAACAAGCAATATTCAAATGCATGAGATTTAAAGAAGTTGGATTTATTGATGTTAAATATATAAAGCTGGTTATTTGTTTATTAGTGCTATTACAGAAATCTGACTGGCTTTATTTATACATGACAGACACATTTGCATCACATTAAGTTTTTTAGTTTGGTAAAACTGGGTAATTCAAATGTTAAGTGCAATTCATATACATAAAACATTTAATTTATGCCTTTTTTGAGTGAAGGGGAGTGGCCTGTTTTTTTAGCCAATCGGAAACCCTGTCAGTCATTATGCATGTTCAGATTTGCAGACATCGGTTTGGTGGGTGGGGTTTGATAAAGATGGTGTGTCTGTCTTAGAAGGTGGAGTTTGGCATAAAAGGTGTGTGTGTGTGTGTGTTTAATAGGGGGCTTGTGTCTGTGGGCGGAGTTTGACACAGAGGGTGTGTCTCAGTGGGTGGAGTTTCTCATAGAGGGTGTGTGTGTCTTAGTGGGCGGGGTTTAGCACAGAAGGTGTGTGTGTGTTAGTGGGCGGAGTCAGGGGAGTGTGCGATTGAAGCTGAAAAACTCCTGAAATCACTTGCAGCACCTTTAACAATCAGACACTATGTTCAGAACTTATTTCGGTTTGGTGGGTGGGGTTTGATAAAGATGGTGTGTCTGTCTTAGGTGGAGTTTGGCATAAAAGGTGTGTGTGTGTGTGTGTGTGTGTATGTGTGTGTGTCTTTTAGTGGGCGGGGTTTAATAGATGGCTTGCATCAGTGGGCGGAGTTTGACACAGAGGGTGTGTCTCAGTGGGTGGAGTTTCTCATAGAGGGTGTGTCTCAGTGGGTGGAGTTTCTCATAGAGGGTGTGTCTCAGTGGGTGGGTAGCGTTTCTCATAGAGGGTGTGTGTGTCTTAGTGGGCGGGGTTTAGCACAGAAGGTGTGTGTGTGTTAGTGGGCGGAGTCAGGGGAGTGTGAGATTGAAGCTGAAAAACTCCTGAAATCACTTGCAGCACCTTTAACAATCAGACACTATGTTCAGAACTTATAACCTCTTAAAAGGTCAAACAAAAAACGTTATATTTGTGTTACCAAATGGTCCGTTCACACAGGACGTGTTCCTGCTTTTAAACACCTGGACTGAGATCAGTGCAACAGAACAGAAGCAGTAATACACAAACAATAACGCAACCGTCCGGTGTGAACGACCCACATGTGACTGAACCTGCTGTGCCTTTAGTTACAAACATCGCCTTGTTTTATTTCAGTCAAGAGCTGACATCACATCACCGTGCCTTGATTTCATAAGTGTAAAATACTAAAGTTAAGATTTAATAATTCAGTATTTGTTGATCTGATGTTGTGGAATATATCACTCCCAGTCAAGTTTGAACAGTAAGATTTTAAATGTTTTTTAAAGAAGTCTCTTCTGCTCACCAAGCCTGCATTTATTTGATCCATTTTTACTATTCATTTAAAATAACTGTTTTTAATATAGTTTAAAATGTAATTTATTCCTGTGAATTTTTATCATCATTACTCCAGTCACATGATCCTTCAGTAATCATTCTAATATTCTCATCTGCTTCTCAAAAAACATTTATTATTATTATTATGTTGAAAACAGCCGAGTTGATTTTTTTCAGGTTTCTTTGATGAATAGAAAGTTCAGAAGAACAGCATTTATCTGAAATAGACATATTTTGTAACATTATAAATGTCTTTATCATCACTTTTGATCCATTTAAAGCATCCTTGCTAAATAAAAGCAATAATTTCTATAATTATTATTATTACAAAAAAAATGATACACTGACTCCAAGCTTTTGAATGGTTTAGTGTATAATGTTACAAAAGCTTTTTATTTCAGATAAATGCTGATCTTTAGATCTTTCTATTCATCAAAGAACCCTGAAAAAAATCCTCAACTCTTTTAAATATTGTTAATAATAATAATAATAATAATAATGTCTCTCGAGCAGCAGATCAGCATATTATACTGATTTCTGAAGATCATGTGACTCTGAAGACTGGAGGAATGATGCTGAAAATACAGCTGCACATCACAGAAATACATTACAGTTTAACACATATTCACACAGAAAGCAGTTATTTCAAATAGTAAAACTATTTCACAATATTACTGCTTTTTCTGTATTTTGTATCAAATAAATGCAGGCTTGGTGAGCAGAAGAGACTTCTTTAAAAACATTAAAAATCGTACAGTTCAAAGACGAGTGACTGGAGAGTAATCTGACGCCTGTCTGAAGGATTTTAGACGAGAGTTGTTCTGAATGAAGATGCTCTTGTGTTAGTATTATTAGATTGCAGTTCTTTTAGTGTTACTGAACTAATATTTCAGGAGGTTTTCTGGAATATGAACAGAAGTGTTTTCAGTATATTTCCGTGGGTTAGTGGACAGGATCACACACACGTTACTGTTTAATGTGTTTGTACTGGCCTTCCTTAAACTAGATGCTTCGGTGCAAAATCATAACATAATAACCTCTTATCATTACTCAAGGTATGTATTATCATATTGCACTAAAATACACGATATTAAATATAATTCTGAAGCTTAACGCACTGTGTTTTTCGAGATGGTCACTGGGTTCAATCTCTGAGCCATTTTATTCGAGTTTTAAGATTTCTTTAATGTTATATTGTGCCAGACATGATTGAGATAATCAAAAAACAAATATTGGACTCAATGAGTTTGATTCGCGTGGATGTCAATGCGGGGGGAAATGATGTTTGAGTTCAAATGCCGGTGTTTGAGACTGAATGTAACGTGCTTTACAAGCCTTTGGTGTCTTTCAGTATTTCAGGTGTTAAATGATGCAGAATCTAGACTGAAATTTAACTAGAAATTTAGACTGCACAAATAATTGTACAGTTTTGTATATGAATGAAGCCTTTTTAAACACAATAAAGTATTTTTGAAAGGCACTTCTTTGGTCAGTTTGTTTTCTATCCCATGTGTTTTATAATAGCTTTTTATCATAATTATTTACAATAACTCCTTTTCTGAATTTTACTTCTAATTTTTTTCCCCCCGTAAAACGTAAATAGTATCCTTAGATGTTAAATCTAAATGAACTGGTTTTATTTTAAGTCACGTCACTGAATCAAGCTAAACACATTCATTTATACACAAACAACAGCAACTAATGGTTATGGGTTAAACTGTTACTTTACGGTAACAGTTGCAGGTTACCGCTTATTACAGGTTACATGAGACTATTATTCAGTATTATTTTACTAAAAAATTGTTGGTGATAACACATTGTTCTTCATTTGTAAGCTGTTTTGGATAAACACAAGTAATAAATGTAAATATATGTAATGCAAATGTGTCCCAGCAAAGACCTAAAAATAAAATGCATGATTTCATTGGCTAAAGATGATGTCTTTGTAATTACTGTATACAGCCAGAACTGTTTGGCCAATTTTATTTTATTTGATTTGATTTGATTTGATTTTTTTATTTTTTTTTATTTTTTATAATTTTAATTTATCTTATTTTTTATTTTATTTTATTTTATTGTATTAGCCTGAGACGCGACACATCCCTGAGATATACATCTGAGATAAATCCTTGTGCTTTCTCACCCAAAACCCAAGACAGGAAAATTATAACTCGCACAAGTTGTGTGAGAAGAAAGCGTAAAAAATACTTTTTGACCGGGAAAAGGCATCATTGTCCAGAAATCCTGCATCCGTAATGGTTCTATTATACAGAGGCAAGAATGAGCTTGCCTTATATCTACTGTGGTACGTGTTAATTAAGGAGGGTGAATACAGTGCACTGCAACTGCATTTAGAGCCATGCAGATATAATACTAACATATATATATATATTAGTACTAATAATATAATAATATAATATAATAATATAAAGTAGCTGAGTTTCACCGGCAGGGGGCGCCGCAGGTCTGGACAGCGAACCGCACGCGTTCATTCTAACGCTGAGGAACTGACGTTTGACGCCAACATGTTACGTTACGTCACGACTTTCAGAAATCGAGCGGGACCGAGAGCGCGCGACACACTTGTGATGAAGACAACTTTCGGTTTAAATGTAAAAATAGTGATTATTTTTGTAATATTACGACTGAAAGGTACAGGGATGATGTGGTTTAGTGGTTAAAGGGATGGAGGTACAGGGATTATGTGGTTTAGTGGTTAAAGGGTGGAGGTACAGGGATGATGCGGTTTAGTGGTTAAAGAGATGGAGGTACAGGGATGATGTGGTTTAGTGGTTAAAGGGTGGAGGTACAGGGATGATGTGGTTTAGTGGTTAAAGAGATGGAGGTACAGGGATGATGTGGTTTAGTGGTTAAAGGGTGGAGGTACAGGGATTATGTGGTTTAGTGGTAAAGGATCTCGATTCGTGACCGAAATATTCTTATTTAAGAACGGATGATTCAGAAGATTCAGGTTTCTATCGACTTCAAGCCAGCTGGTTCAGGGTTTAAATGCTGTAAATTGGGCATTTCAGCAATCCGGCTAATCCTACAGGGTTTAGAGGGGTTATCTAGAGATTTAGTGGTAAAAAAAACTAGTACTGTAAACTTTCAGCACCTGTTTAATCTAGTTAAACATTGTATAAACTGCTGCAAGACCAGGACTTTCAGTGTTTTAGTTTTTAAAGGGGTCATATGATGTTGCTGAGAAGAACATTATTTTGTGTATTTGGTGTAATGAAATGTGTTTATGCGGTTTAAGGTTAAAAAAAACACATTATTTTCCACATACTGTACATTATTGTTTCTCCTCTATGCCCCGCCTTTCTGAAACGCGTCGATTGTTACAAAGCTCATCGGTCTGAAAAGCGAGGTGTGCTGTGATTGGCCAGCTATCCAGTGCGTTGTGATTGGCCGAATACCTCAAGCGTGTGACGGAAATGTTACGCCCCTCACCATACTGTGATGATGCCCTGTCCGGCCGGAGCGAAGGAAACCGACTGCCTTCAGAAAATTTTGGATGTAATTTTCATTTAATCTTGCCTGTAATGTCTGATAAAGCAGTGTTTGTGAGCGGAGTGCTGCTTTGTGTACAGCGTTACCGGGAAACCTCTATCGCTATCACTCCAACAGCGCCTCCTGCTGGCAGAGAATGAGTTTGCTTATATGTGCCGCCACAAATAGAGCGTGCAAGTCTGTCGGAAACACTGCACTGTGGTATAAATAAGTTTCACTGCAATTCATGTTATAATGTTAGAATTAAAGAACAATAAATATAATACATATTACCATTGCACTTATCTGTTCATAGTAAATGCAGTTATTTTTAAGTGGTTGTTGACATCGAAAGATTTAATGTATGTCCTAATTAGCTAAAAATGTGCTCACCCTCAGGCCATTCAAGATCAGGATGAGTTTGTTTCTTCATCAGGTTTGTAGAAATGTAGCACTGCATCAGTGTCTCAGCAGTGGATGCTCCGCAGTGAATGGGTGCCGTCAGAATGAGAGTCCAATCAGCTGATAAAAACATCACAGTAATCCACAGGACTCCAGTCCATCAGTTAACATCTGGAGAAGACAAAAGCTGAAACTAATCCAGCATTAAGACTTTTTTAACTCTAATACGAGTCCATAATCCATCCTAACGCTTCCTCCAGTTAAAAAGCTCATCTCCTGTTCCAGCCACATATTTGTTTAGAGCCGTTTTGGCTTGTAAAAGGTGCTTGATCTGTGCAGATTTCTCTCCTGATTCAGTCCAGACCACTTTTTCACTGGAGGAAGTGTTATTATGGATTATGCACTCGTATTTGAATTGAAAACATCTTGATGAGAAGACAAAAGCTGAAACAAATCCATCAAGATGTTAACTGATGGACTGGAGTGCTGTGGATTACTTGTGGATTATTGTGATGTTTTTATCAGCTGTTTGGACTCTCATTGTGATGGCACCCATTCACATCCATTGGTGAGCAAGTGATGGAATGACACTTCTCTAAATCTGATGAAGAAACAAACTCATCCTAATCTTGGATGACCTGAGAGAGAGTCAATTTTCAGCAATAAATTGCTCCTTTAATATCAGTTACATGTTTTATTATGTAGAGTTTATGTAACTTATGCAGAAGTGATGTGTATGTCCACTGTTACATGACCTCAAGTGCCTCGTATTCATCAAGTGCATTAGTTGTTTTCATCAGATTTTCATACAATGCTGATTGTTTTGTGTTCAGTTCCTGGGTAAATCAGTTGTACTATAGTACAGTCTGTACATTCATGCACAGACAGATTTTGACTGATAATTTTGACTGAGACTTTTGTAAATTGCTCCTTTAATATCAGTTACATGTTTTATTATGTAGAGTTTATGTAACTTATGCAGAAGTGTATGTCCACTGTTACATGACCTCAAGTGCCTCGTATTCATCAAGTGCATTAGTTGTTTTCATCAGATTTTCATACAATGCTGATTGTTTTGTGTTCAGTTCCTGGGTAAATCAGTTGTACTATAGTACAGTCTGTACATTCATGCACAGACAGATTTTGACTGATAATTTTGACTGAGACTTTTTGCCGCTCACATATAGTCAGTCTGTCTGGGAAAATACTTCCAGGTGATCCTTTATATTTCCTGTCCAACAGGAAGTGCCCCCCCATGTACTTCCTGCAATTTAATGCCAGGCTGTTCTGTAGCGAGTGTGTAGAGCGTCTCAGACGATCTGAGGGAAAAAGAAAGGAATGTGTGTGTGTGTGTGTGTGTGTGTGTGTGTGTGTGAAGGGGGAGTTATGCAGCTGGAGAGGAAGAGTTTATTTTACGGCACACACACACACACTCTCGTCAGAAGTGCTGAGATCATGCATATCAAAGCATCTGGTCTTGACGCGTCTGTGCATATGCGTGCACACACACACACACACACACACACACACACACACACACACTCATCTCAAAGCGTCTTTATGACTGAACTGACACCTGGTTTGATTCCTGTGATCTGCTGCTGTTCTTCCTGTCACTGTGAGATCAGAGCGGCACATTTAACATCACGCACATCTGTTTAACTTACAGATTTTGTTTGTCACTAACAACAGGACCAGAAACAAGATTTAAAGGGATCGTTCAGCCAAATAAAAAATAATTCTATCATCATTTACTCTCCTTTATTTTGTTCCAAATCTGAATGTCTTTCATTCTTTTGTGAAACATAGAAGATATTTTGAAGAACTAAATGAGTAAATGTAAATCAGTACATCAGTGCACAACAGTTTTGTTGACCTGCTTGTTTATATAAAGGTATAAATATAAAGGTTTATATGTATATTGTTTATGGCTTATTCGAAACATCACTGTACCGTGGTACTGTTCCAGTACTCTTTAGTGAGTCAAGTGTTGTGAAGCGTCTGTTCCAACTATAAAAAAAATAATGTATGCATAGTTTAATACAAAGGGCGGAAAGCCAATCACACGGAGTACATTTTTCATTTAAAAACATGAGATGCAGTGGGATGGGGGAAAAACCCGCCATAAAGTCTTGATATGTTTTTTTTCAAAGTTAAACATAGTTTTACTCAAACTTAGTTTCTAAACATGCGGCTCTTTTGTGCGAGACGCGAGTGCAACAGTAATAGATGTCCCTCTAGAAAATGCTTGATTGATTGAACGTCATTAAAAACAGTATTACATAAATACTTCTTTAAGGGGATATTTGTGGCCGTTTCATGTGCGTGAATTGAATGCATTTAGGAACATTTGTTGTGCATATGGACATTTTGTAAATCGTTCATAGGAATTTTCATACGTTCATATTTAGAATCATTCTACACTTTTGTAATTGAGGCCTCAGGATTTGATTTATATATAAACATATTTCAGTCTGAGGAGATTCACACCTATTACACAACAGCACAGCAGTAGTCAAATGAATCCCCAGTGTGTGTGTGTGTGTGTGTGTGTGTGTAATGCTGTGAGATCATATATCATCTGTTGTGTAGGAAACAGTAAGATGAGGACTAGAGGTGGGCTGCTTTGAGAGTTTGCTGTGTGCCTGTTTAATTAAAGTCACTGTACATCAGTCATTGTGATGATTTTACAGCATTGGTCTGTTTGTTTGAGCAGCAACACGTCAACTTCTGACTCAACCAATCATGTGATTGTGGGGCGGGGCTATCTGTTAGACTGACCAATGACAGACAGTCATCATTAATCATTTTTCAGGTTATTTCTTGTTCTCATTTTAGAGTTCCTGAATGCTTCAGTTTGTCTTTTAGTTGTATGTCTGCACATTGGCAAATTAAATTACTGATCTAAAATATCAGGGTTAGTGATCATCTGTTCTATGTCTCCATTCACTCATCCCCTTTAGATGTATTGTTTTACCATTCAGGCAAAACTTTGCTTCAAGAATGAACCGCAATGCTGACGTGATCTAATCGCTAGCACACCCTGAGCACATGTGAGTTAATGTATTCCTTTTATCGGCAAGACATACGGGCATAATTTTTCATATCAGGCCGATGCCGATATTTACATTTAAAGCCATTATCTTCCGATATTGGTACAATAATATCGTGCATCCCTATTCTGAATGCATAGCAGCTGCATAAATTTGCTAGGGTGTTCTGATTTTTGTGTTTTTAACCATTTGCTGTGCAGTTGCTAGGGTGCGCTTAATGTTATTAGCTAGAGCTGCAAATTAAACTGGAATCGTGATTTGGAAAAGGCTACGATTTTTTCATGCGCAGCTTGTCAGAGAAGCATGGTTCTCCATCCGAAGGACAGAGGGCGCTCTCACGCTGAAACTCCAAATATGCCCCACAGGAGAAAGGTAATGCATGTCTGTGCAGAAAATCCCACATAGCGGTAGCTGAATAAACAAAAGATTGAACTTCATTCAACGCATGAAAATAGCCACAGAAGCTAGCATGGCGTTAAACACAAACGAGCATTGATTCAATGACTATGACAATATATGGTTTATCTGAGTTC